>NC_067133.1:28967186-29236237 GCF_021347895.1 Acanthochromis polyacanthus | reverse complement strand
TTATTCCATGTTTTCTGTGCTGTTTGCTAACCCTACTCTAATCACAGTAACAGGGTTGCTAATCCATGCTAATGTGATCTTTTTCTCAGCAGTAGAAGCTAGATATTTATCTTCCGTTTTACTCTGATTACTTTGGTTATTTCTTTATTTGTGTGATGCTTACCTGCACAGTAATTCACCACTTGGCTGCAGCAGGATGCTCGTATGTCAGCTGGAATGGAAACTGCTGCTTTGTGTGATTCTGCAACACTTTCAAATTAAGTTATCCTACATATTCTGAAGTGATTACTGGATTTCACCAACTACTCTTTATTAACTGTATTTTATTACATTATCTCTGAACAACATGGCACACATGGAAACAACCAACAAGCACTGTGAGAATAAACTGTGTGAACAAAGACTGAGCTATTTAAGTATGAAAGGAAAATGTTTTTCTACTTTTTTCCAATCTTACAGTTTCACACCTCCAATCTGATCTATTTTTTTCCGTCCAAACACGTACAGAAAGTGGAGAAATGGAATTCCGCACCAGTTCTAGGGTTCAGTCTACACAGAAAGTTGAATGTTGTTGTTCATTCTTCCATACATTTAAACTCAGAGTACACTGGGGTATGATTTTGGAGATTCTTTTTAAATGTAGTCGAGTAAAACACAAATAAGAAACCTGGATGACAACAACATTATGAAAAGGCAAAGGTATTAAGATTAAACTGACTTCTGCAGGTTATTCCAAGTGCAAAGCTGTAAAACAATAATTTGGGCGTGATTGGCCTACATTAAATGGTGGAAATTATGCACCTTAAGGGCATAAAAAACAGAAAGGAGAGGCTAATAAAATAATAAAACCGAGTGTCTATCACTTCCAACAAAGAGCAAAGGCCATCCAGTGATGAGTATAAAATTATTCCAAGTAATAAGTCAGAATGCAGAGTCCAAGGGTTGAACAGTCACCACTGACGCATGGCTGTAAAAAACATCACCACAGTCCAGTACTGATGGAAAAGTTGCATCATTAAGTGTTTTATCACAAAGCAATAGGAAACATTGACTCATTCCCTTAAATGAACTCAGTCACCAATGTGAACACATGATAAGAAACAGCCTTATTTCTTCAAGCCTATATTTTTTCCCAGAGATGGCCAGGTTGTTCAGAGCAATATTTCTGGTTCTAGATGGTATAGTGTATTTAGGCACTCTATCTGCACTGAGAGGAAATTTCTGCTCATTGACTACAGTTTTAGCAAAGTAGTGCTGAAGGGTTTTGACAGCAGAACACCAAACAGCATCATGCTGTTGATATCATCTGTAACACAAATCATTTTCTCCATTAACTGATTAATTATTGCTTTGTCCATACAATGTTAAAAAGTGCTACAAAAATATCTGTAATAATTTCCAACAGTGCTAAATGCCTTTTTTTGTTTGCTAACAACTAAAAACCACCAAAAACATCTGTGTATAAGAAATCAGTGCATTGAATTTCCACATCTGCAAAGCTGGAAAATCACACAACGACCAGCATTTTACCTTGAAATGATGAAAATAGCTGCAGATTACCAGTACTCTTTACTTCACTGTGTTAACTTGATCATTTGAATCAGTTTTTGAATACTCGTCTTTTAATGAAATATTGCTGCTGCTTTTCTCAGGTTTTATCAGGAATTGTTTCATAGCTTGTTAGCTTACCAGCGGATTACTGGCTGGCAAACAATAGTTTGACGCCAGCCTCTGATCCCGGACCACGTTAGCTGGCGGAACGTTCATAACATTCATGTGGGACTGCTTTAGCTAGCCTACTCACAGCAGGCTAACAGCAAAAACTTACCAGGACCAGGATCGCTGGTCTACATGGCAGACTCGTAGTGCATCGCACTGCTTGAATGTCTGTGTATTTCAGGCTGATTTCAAAATAAAATTCAATAAAACTCTCGTATGGGTGGGTGTCCTCCATTGTCCTCCATTCGGATCTAGCCCGAATGGAAACAAGGTCGGAATATGAATGAAATCTGAATATGGAAAATCTGAACATTATATATATTCCGACTTTCATTTCATATATTCAGAATACAAGATTATACATATATATATGTATATATATATATACATATATATATGTATATCTTTATATATATCTTTATATATATCTCATCATCGTTTAGAGTCCATTCTTCCCCTCGAGGGGGTTGGATGGTCAGGTGGTAGCCCGAACTTTCTGTCGCCATTCATCCCTGTCCTTGGCCATGTCGACTGTAAGGTTACAGGAATGAAGGTCCTCCAGAACATTATTCATCCATGTTTTCCATGGTTTCCCTCTACTTTTGGTACATTCTACCTCCAGTGTTTGGCACTTCCTTATTCAGGAGTGACTGCGGTATGTGTGCCCAAACCAGTGAAGCCTGTTCCTTCTAAGGATGACCTCAAGGTGGACTAGGTCTAGCTTGCTGTACAGTATGGCTGCATCCACATGTGCCTGGGTGTTGACTCCGCATATCCACCTAATCATAGCCCTCTCATTCCGAAGCAGCTTACAGCCATGGCCATAAGTTTGGACACAAGTACCATGACGCTTGTGAATCTTAGAAAATACCACAAAATTGTCACTTACAATATACTTATGTTCTGTAATAGACATCAAAACAGACATAAGTCATGCTGTGTCCAAACTTATGGCCAGGGCTGTATATTGTGAGTGACAGTTTTGTGGTATTTTCTAAGATTTACAAGCGTCATGGTACTTGTGTCCAAACTTATGGCCATGGCTGTAGAGCGCTCCTCGTTTCTTATCACCCAGCACTCGCTGGCATACAACATAACACTGCGAACACATGCGGCATAGATTCTTCCTCCAGTGAGCAGACTTAGGGTGCGACAGGTGAGGATAGGCAACAGCTCTCTGAATTTGCCCCACGCAGCTCTACAGCATTTTGTGATGCTGGACAGGCTTCCACCTTCAGTGCTGATCATGTCACCGAGATAACAGAACTTGTCGACGACTTCCAGGCTGTGGTTAAGTTTATATGTGTGTTTGTGCATCTTCTGAAAGATGCACAAACACACAGAAGTGGAAGAGCTAAAATGATCAGTTGAGCTTCATGCAGAGGTTTTAGAACTTACAGTACATGTCTTTCAACCAAACAAGCACACAAAATATACATAAAGCACACAAAATATACATAAAACACAACAGAAACCACAGTATGTAGTCTGGAGAACTAAAAAGTCACAATTACAGACAGTGGGAGCAAATCTACTGACAAAATGGACAAGTACAGGAAATGAGAGCTCAAAGGAGAATCCCTATGAACTTCAGAACCCCCGAGTCCCTAAATCTAGCCGCCCTGTCTGCCCCCTTTTTTTGGACTTTTTAAAAAAAAATTCAATAATTAGTATTGCCATTTTGAGAGCTGGATTTGTGTGTGTGTATATGTGTGCTTGCTATGTAAATTTATATACATATATATATATATATATATATATATATATACACGTTTATTTATTTCTAAGTTTATTAAAGTTCGAATTTTTATTTTTAATAATATAATAATAAAAATAATATTTTATTATTTTAAATTTTTATATTTTTAATTTATTATTATATAAGTATATTATGCTTATATACAGTATATGATATGTAAGAAGTTTAGAGGTTTTATAAAGCTGTTTAGGAATGCTGTCTCTTTATCATCCTGCTTATACAGTCACATAATGTAGATGTGAGACTGTGTTTTGTGATTTGTGTGAAACAGACACTCAGAAATGGAAAGAAAACACACAGACACACGGTGACCAGTTGTGATTGTTTGAGGAAGCAACTCCCCCCCAACCCAGAGGGACAAATCCACCGGTTTCCAGCAGAGGACCATGGCCTCGGTCATGGAGACGCTGACTCGCATCCCAAGTTGCTTCAGACTCGGCTGCAAACCGTCCCAGTGCGTGTTGAAGGTCACAGTCTGAGGAAGCCAACAGTACCACGTCATCTGCAACAAGCAGACCAGATCCTGAGGTCCCCAAACCGGACACCCTCCTCACCTCGGCTGAGCCTTCAGATCCTGTCCATGAACACCACAAACAGGAGGAGTCCAACACCCACCGGAGACGTGTCTGACTTTGTGCCGAGTATGAGAACGCCACTCTTTCTCTGGTTGTAAAGGGACCAAATGGCTCATAACAACAAGCCTGCTTACCCCATACTCTCACAGTTCCCCCACAGAGCCCCTAGAGGGACACCATGGTAGGCTTTTTCCAAGTCTGACTCTCATCAACACCTCAGCAGCTCTGCAAGGGTAAAGAGCTGGTCCACACATCCACCACCAGGATGGAATCTGCATTGCTCCTGCTGAATCCCAGGTTGATTTGTGAACTGAAATGTGTTTTCATTTGAATGCTATTAATTCAACCAAACATGTTGCTGACCTGTTGACTATCAGAACACTTTACAGTCTTTACATTTTCACATGAAGAAATGTGTTGAGGTAAAATGTAAGACAGCAGGAGTCAGTGTTGTTCAGCAGGAGATGCTGATTCCCCCCCCCAGTGGACCCAGTCTGTCAAGCAGCCACTTCATGATCCAAAGTGTTGGACTTTGTGTTAAACACTGAGCAGATGTGAACTCTCTGGGAGTTAAACTTCATTTCAGACTATATCAGGAGTAACTGTATGCTCAGTGTCATATTTCACAGGACTTGTATTGATTTTATTGGCTGTGCAGAATTTTATAGATTTGTTGTTGTTGTTATGGAAGTTCAGCGAGGTCCAGAGAGGATGAGGAGGCAGACACAGAGAGACACACTGGAGACTCAGCTGATTTAGGTTGTTGGTAAGGTTTACTGATATCAGTAGAAGTGACACCAACAGAGCAGCAGTACATACAAGCAATGATTCTCTCTGATCTTTGGGTTTATATTGTAGTTGGGAGAAGGTCAGATTTAGACTACAGACCAACAGGGAGACAACTTTTCTGCTTAGTCATGTCTGAATAGAGAATATCTAACCTTGACCAGAGCAGAGAGTCCTGCCATATCTTCCTCCTACAGCGTCTGCCTGTCAGAAAAATACCTGATGATGTCAGCTAACAGCTGCAAGGAAACACCTTCGAAAAGGAAAAGAATGATTTTTCCTTCACAGTTGTTGCTGTCTTCTCATAGTTTTAAAAACCCAATATAGCACCATTAATCCACATGTTGATAACTATTGTGATAATATCTGCTTTCAACCCATTTTACTGGTGCATCTTTTTCACATCTTCCTGGCTCATTAATCAGACCATGAACTCTGTCACCCAAAACAGGAGATGACTCTAAGTCATTGCTGATTAAGTGAGCTGGAAAACTGCAAGATTGAAGGAAATAGAAATAAGCCAACAAACTTAGTCATTTTTCTTTGTTATTTATTGTGGTTTCATCTGAACAGCAGTAAAGTAGCATAAAGTTCTAGTGCAGATCCAAACACTGATATAATGAACACAAGGATATATAACTTAGTTCCAACCATATTTAGCCCAGTTTCAAATTGTTTAGATTTCTGTTGATACATTGATTGATTTATGCTTTCTGGGAGACCAGAACACCTGCAATTACAACCACAATCAAAAATATAATAACTAACAAATCAATAATACAAAATAAATGAATATCTATATAAAAATGTTAAATTATGAAGCAACATTTCAGTCCAACTGAAACGTCTCTCCACAGATTCATAGAATCACCAACATTGCTGAATGACAGAAAAAGCTAAAGCTGAGTTCAAGCTGAGTTGAGTTGATTTCTTTTTTAAGACAAGCAGAAATAACCACTCAAAAGAACATAACTCACAATGGACTGGTGTACATTTTAAAGGGTTTTCAGTTTATTCATGTGATTATTTTTTCATGTTTCCACACACAAAAAGCACAGTCTTTGAGCAGGAGGTTGTTTCATGTTACCATTTTGTATTCAACTAAGTAAAATAACAGGCAATAAAAAATGTATGAACAAGTTATAAGCTCAAATTTGAAGTGTGTCATGATTTTTTCTACAATTTAATGAATACTAGATACATGAAAAGCTTGACATTGAATAAAAGCAACAAGTATTAATGCACATCAGAGTTAGATCATTTCTTTCATGTTTCAAATGTACAAAATGTTCCTCAGCAGTTGTACATCAGTCCTGCAGTTTGTTAAGGAAGTCTTCGCCAAAGGAGATGATCTGTCTCAGTGCGACCAATATCAGAGCATCAATGTCATCACTTATTCTGGTCTCTGAATGGTAGTTCTTCACAAGAAAGACGCAGTTCAGTGGCATGCCCAGCAGACAGATGAATTTGTCAACCTAAGATTTATGGAAACATCATTTCTGTTAACAGTGACTGCACAATGGAGACAAAAGAAATGTGTCCTGAAATTCTAGATTATATCAAGATTTCAAAAGTGTTGTAACTGGGAAATATTGGTATTGCATGACTGTCCACTAGGTGGCAATGTTACCTCGAGTGTCGCCAGTAGTCAGTAGGAAGTTGCAGCACTGTATCGTGTGTTGCTAAGAACGGGCTGTACTGAGCTGTATTCCAATGAATGGCCGAAGCAAAATAAAGTCTGTCTGTTCATTAAGAAGCTCCACATTGAGTTACTACATAATTTAGACCCTCCAGAAAAACATGATTATGCGATCGCATGAATTCCCGCATTAATCACCAAAATGCCCCTGATTATGCAGGGGTCTATTTCCCAAAAGGCCGCAAAATCCCCGCATAAACCCCGCAAAACATTTCCACGAAAAAAAAGAGAAATATGCAGGTCCCGCTTGATTTCACAATTTCAGCATAAAATGAGAAAACTATAACCAATATAAATGGAGTTGTGAGTGAGTTTCTATGTGACGCCTGGCCTGACGTCATCAGTTCGCGCATTCACACACACACACACACGAAGCGCCGCGCCAGTGTTGCCAATTTAGCGACTTTCTCGCTAAATCCAGCGACTTTCCAAAGGGTCCTAGCGACTTTTTTTTGTCAAAAGCGACTAGCAACAAATCTAGCGACTTTTTCTGGCGTTTTGGAGACTCTGACAGGAAAACTGGGATCATTCTGCAGCTACTGTCGTCAACAAGCAGCAGGTGCTGCTGTGAGCTTCTCTCCCTCCCAAAGCACAGGCTGTCAGTCCAGTAACCCCGCAGCAGTCCCAGTGTCTGATTAGAGGACCCATCCCTCCGCGGCCAGACGGCAGGTGAATCGCGCATATTTTTGCATATTTCACAACTATTCGCATACTTTGCAACTTTCCGCAATTTCCCCGCACAAAATGGCATAAAAACCCCGCATATTTATTCACATAATCAAGGATTTTAGCCTGCATAATCAAGGATTTTTGCCCGCGTTTTCTAGCCTAGCCACGCTAGACCCATGTTCTGAAGGCACAAGGGTCTAGGACCACTCCACAGGGAGGTAGGCGGGCTAAAAGGTTGTCTTTCAAATCACTCTGCAGCAATTGGGTAGGTATACAACCAATCAGTGCAACGAATAGGCTGACATAGTTCCTAGAGTGCCGGCGGATTGTGGCTAAGTCCCATTAGCTTCCCAACCAGCGGAGCCAACTGGTATATTAAGGATTTGCCATATCCCGTCGGCATAAGTCCAAATACGTCTTTCTTCTCAATGAAACACTTCAGTGCCGTCCTTTGTTTATCTTTCAAGTTGAATTTTAGCTTCAAATCTTTAAGGGCTGTGGCCAAAGCCGAGTCGAAGATAACTGTTTATTGTGCGTCGGTTGTTTCTGTCAGAATCGTCGCGCCTCTGTCGTCACTTAGTTACGCCCGCCTTCTGACTCTACACTTCATGGTGATTCGTCCGGCCAGTTTTAAGAGAATCCAGCCTCGAGCCTTATGGAGGGTAACTAGACCCACCCTGGCAGAGAATTCAATTCGTTGCCGTGGGTTGTCTAGCGCGGCTAGGCTACGCGTTTTCTGGAGGATCTAATAATTGGCAACGAGGATAAAGTAAGCCGGAGGCCCAGTGGGATCATAGGACAAGTAAGATGCCCCACTGAGTTGTATGAAAACAAAGACACAGTAAAGACGGATGTGAGCTAAGATGGTGGCAGTCTTGATCGGGAGTATCGCTCACTTTGATTGCCAAACCCAGACGGGGGAGGAATATTGTGAGGTTCTCCACCACTATTTTGAAGCTAATGAGATAGCAGACGCAGGTCGCCAGAAGGCTATTTTGCTCAGTTCAGTCGGCAGTCTTATGAGGAACCTTGTCAGCCCCGCAAAGCCAGGTGACAAGACTTTTGATGAGCTGGTTAAGCTATTAAAGGACCATTTCAACCCCAAACCCAGTGAAATTGTGCAACGTTTCAAGTTTAACTCGAGAAACAGGAAGCATGGGGAAACAGTGACGGAATATGTGGTGGTTTTGAGAAAACTGGTGCAGGACAGCAACTATGGAGACAAGCTGTATGAAATGCTGCGGGACAGACTCGTGTGTGGGATCGGCGATGATCGCATACAGCGGCGGCTTCTGTCGGAGCCAGATTTGACCTTCGACAAGGCGCTAAAGCTGGCTCAGGCCATTGAGACGGCCAGCAAGGATGTGAAAGACTTACAGTCAATCCAGTCTATGCCCTCCCATGTGAGACCACCGCTAACAGTGCAGAAAATGTCCACAAAACCCGTCGGACTTTACGGGGCAGAATGAATATTCGGATATTCATCTTAAATAGGGCCCAAATATTCGGAGGCCAGAAACCACTATTCGAGCCAGCCATACAAGAAACCCTACAAAAGTTAAAGGGGATGGTGTTAAACAGGCAGGCAAGCATGGGAAACCTCTGGGAGCAAACTATGTCAGTCAGAGGGAGGATGAAGAAGATGGCATAGACACAGATGGGGTCATGCTCACCTTGTACAAAATAGAGGAAATAGAAATACCAGCAGAAGAGCCATTTCTTGAGATACTGACAGTTAATGAAAAAGAAATGACATTTGAAGTAGACTCAGGATGTGGAGTGACAGCAGTGAACCATTCTGTGTACAAAGCTTTATGGGGAGAGAAAGCACCAGTGTTAAGGCCATGCAGAGTGAGACTTAAAACATACACAGGACATAGAGTTAATGTGTTGGGAGCAGCTATGTTAAGAGTGCAGCACAAAAAGTTAACAAAAAAACTACCCTTGGTGGTTGTTGCAGGATCAGGCCCCAGTCTGATAGGCAGATACTGGATTAGGAAACTAGGCTTGCAGTGGAGACCAGAGCCCCATTTCTACCAGGTTAAGAAAGAAACCTCAGAGGAGATACAGGGTGGACCAGAACCCCAGATGCATCATGTCAGGCAAGAGAGCTTAGAGGAGGTACTTGAGGAGTTTGGGGAGGTTTTCAAAGAGGAGCTAGGGAGATTTAAGGGCTCCCCAGTTAAGATTTATCTGGACCAGGGAGCAACCCCCCGGTTCTTTAAAGCCAGGCCTGTGCCATACGCTATGAGAGGAAGAGTTGAGGCTGAGCTGGACTGTCTTCTAGCCCAGAAGATAATAGAACCAGTAAAGCATGCTGAGTGGGCAGCACCAGTGGTTCCTGTGTTAAAGCCAGATGACTCGACAAGATTGTGTAGAGACTACAAACTAACAGTAAATCAGGTGTCAAAACTGGAGCAGTATCCAATCCCCAGGATTGAGGACCTCTTTGTCAGCCTGTCAGGGGGAGAGAAGTTCACAAAACTGGATCTGAGTCATGCATATCACCAGATTCCTTTGGACGATGACGCAAAAAAGTATGTGACCATAAATACCCACAAAGGTTTATTCACATACAAGGTGTTACCTTTTGGAGTGTCATCTAGCCCAGCTATTTTCCAGCGTACCATAGAGGGACTGTTGCAGGGCATCCCTCGTGTGGCAATTTTTCTGGATGACATCTTGCTGACAGGTAAAGATGATCAAGAACACCTGGAAACCCTGGCTGTGGTGTTGAAGCGGCTACAGGATGCCGGTCTTAGGCTTAAAAGAACTAAGTGTGAATTCATGAGTGAAAAGTGATGTTTCTGGGTCACAAAGTGGATGCAACAGGGCTGCACCCAGTCAATGAGAAGGTGAAAGCAATCAAAGAGGCACCTGCACCTTCAAATGTGACAGAGCTGAAAGCATACCTGGGACTGTTAAACTACTATAACAGGCTCCTGCCAAATCTGTCCACAGTCCTGTCTCCAGTCCACAAACTGCTACAAAAAGAGACAAAGTGGCAGTGGGGTGAGGCGCAACAAGCTGCCTTTGAAAAGTCAAAAGAAATGATGTAGTCAGCTGAAGTGTTGGTGCATTATGACCTAGAGAAGGATATTGTGTTGTCATGTGATGCATCACCATATGGAATTGGCGCTGTATTGTCACATCTCATGCCAGATGGAACAGAGAGACCAATTGGATTCACTTCCCGAACACTGAATGCGGCAGAGAAGAACCACTCACAATTAGACATAGAAGGACGAGCGGTGATGTTTGGAATAAAGCGCTTCCACAAGTACCTGTATGGTCGGAAATTCACCATAGTGACAGATCAGAAGCCCTTGTTGTCACTGTTCAGTGAGATGCGAGCAGTGCCACAAATGGCTTCACCCACGATTCAAAGGTGGGCGGTAACCCTGAGAGCCTATGAATACACAATAGTGTACAAAGAAGGAAAATATCACAGTAATGCAGACACCCTCAGCTGCCTACCCTTGCCAGAGAAACCTGAAGTAGAGAGACCAGAGGAGAGGGTTCTAATGCTGGAGAGCTTGGACATCACACTGGTCACAGCCGACCAAGTAAAAGCATGGACTGATAAAAGACCCAGTCCTGTCACAAGTGCGGGAGATGGTACGCAGAGGCTGGTCACCAAATAACAAAGGGATGGAATTTGGACCGTATGAGGTGAGAAAACATGAACTTAGCATCCAGGATGGGTGTGTATTGTGGGGGTCACAAGTGATTGTACCAAAACCAGGCCAAGAAAATGTCATGAGACAGCTCCACCAATGTCGCCCAGAAGTATCCAGGATGAAAGCATTGGCTAGGAGTTATGTGTGGTGGCCAAAGATGGACAAGAAACTGGAGGAGATGGTCAAGGGTTGTGCAACATGTCAGGAGCACCGTAACCTACCTGCACCAGCTCCAATACACCCTTGGGACTGGCCTAACAAGCCCTGAAGTCGTATTCATGTGGATTATGCAGGACCGTTTATGGGAAATATGTTTTTTGTGCTCATAGATGCACATTCAAAATGGATGGATGTGTATCCAGTGACCTCTGCCACTTCAGCTGCTACAATTGAGTGCCTGCATACCAGTTTCAGAACACTTGTTTCACCAGCACAGAGTTTAAGGGCTTTCTAAAGAAAAATGGTATCTGTCATGTGACCTCTGCACCTTACCATGGCTCCAGTAAGGGGTTAGCAGAGAGAGGGGTACAGATATTCAAGAGGATGATGAAAAAATGTCCAGAAGGAACACTGATAACCAAGGTAGCCAGAGTTTTATTCAGCTACAGAGTGACTCCGCACACCACAACAGGTCTTTCGCCGGCGGAGCTACTTCTTAGATGGAAACTACGTTGCACCCTCAACTCAATCCATCCAGACCTGAACAGGAAGGTGAAGAAAAAACAAGAAAGACAAATAAGAGATCACGACAAAAAGGCAAAAGGACGTTGGTTCAAACCAGGAGACTCTGTGGTGACTCAGAACTTCAGTCTGGGACCGAAGTGGATTCCGGGAATCATAGAGTCTGTGACTGGACCAGTGTCATACACAGTGATGTTGGGTGATGGGAGAGTTGTTAGGCGACATGTGGACCAGATCCATGCTCACCACCCTGGATCAGTGAACAGCAACGAGGAACATCAAGCTGTCATACCTCAGATCAGTCAGGTTGTCACAGAGGAGGAGATGTGTCTGGATGCTGACGAGATGTTAGTCAGTGGTGATAGACCAGAGAAGCCAGTAACCTCAGATGCTGCAAGAATCTCAGAGACAAATAAACTGAGACACAGACAAGTCCAGTGAGGAGGTCAAAAAGGGAAACTAAGAAGCCGAGTTATCTTAAAGATTTCCAGCTGAACTAAGAGAGACAGACATTAACAGTGTTAAAGAAAAAAAACATGGTATTACAATGTTCCTGTGTGGTTTATTAAATCTGCTTAACAGGGAAGGGATGTTGTAACTGGGAAATATTGGTGTTGCATGACTGTCCACTAGGTGGCAATGTTACCTCGGGTGTCGCCAGTAGTCAGTAGGAAGTTGCAGAGCAAGAACTGTGAGTATTGTGTGTTGCTAAGAACGGGCTGTACTGAGCTGTATTCCAATGAATGGCCGAAGCAAAATAAAGTTCATCTGTTCATTAAGAAGGTCCACATTGAGTTACTACAAAAAGTTTACTTAAAATTAAAACAGAAGCTCACCTGTTCCTTCAGGAATTTGCTCCAATAGGCATATTTGATATTTCGTCTGACTTTTGGACAGGCTTCATCAATTTTGGTGATAAGAACCAGTTGAGGAATCCCTGTTGATGCACAAAACTAGTCTTTATTTTACCCACTACTTGTTTTTTGATTGTCTTGAATCATAAAAGCCAACATCATACCAATAACCTACATAAAGTATTAACTGTTGTAGTGTCTGTTCTTACCCATTTCACTGGCTGCCCGTCTGACCTCTCTCATCTTCTTCACATCTTCTCCCGTCATTATAGACAGCGTGTCAGCAGGAACAACAGAAACCAGAACATGAACTCTATCATCCAGAGTGGGAGATGGGTTGTAGAAACCACCTTCTGTTAGCGGTTCTTCAGGCTTGAACTAGAGAATAATTTCAAAAATTAACTATTCAAGGCATTTAAATAATATTCTCTGAACAATACAATACATTTAAATGAGACAGTTACTCAGCAGACAGTAAAATAATAAGTGATAACTTAAATAATGTCAGATTTGAAAGGACTTTACCTTGTAACCGTCCTTCACGTGTCCCTTCAGGGCCAGTTTGATGTCTTCCACATGAACTCCACGTCCAGCTGATCGCTCAAAGCCCATGGTGTCATTGAAAACGAAAGAATAAGATCCCTCTGGGTCTTTGCTGATTTTGTAAGTTGTGTACTGTGCAGCAGAAAGTGAAAGATGTCTGTATCATTTTAGGAAAACCCTGATAAACATGCAGTACAAAAAATCAAAGACATCAGAGCTTCCAAGGAAACTGTGGGAAAGCTTTGGATTATATTCTGAGCTTTTATTTCATATCTGCACAGTTCCTGAAGTTCAACTGGATGAAATTAAAATAGATGAAGATGAGGTAAGAACAACAAAAGCAGAGAGGATCACCACCCACCCTCCACCCCTCTTTGTCATTACCGTGGCCATAAACAGAAGACCACAGGCTGTCATGAAGTGCTCTGGGAAATTATTTTGCAACACCTCAGAACAGTGACTGTATTTTTCTAGTTTCCTCATCAGTTTTCATATATACAACTTAAAACCCCATCTTGGTATCTTAGTTTTATTATTTTATTACTGTTTTATTTCTTCACTTTACTGTTCTGACACCTGCACTGAAATAAACTTCTTCAGCAAAAACTAGTTGTTGATGCCATCACTGTTGAATACTGACACATTTTATTAGATTGGTTAACAAACACTTATGCAACAGGTATCCTTTTATACCATCTGGTTATTAAAAATTAATCTGCATCTTTAAATCTCCAGCAACATTTCTCATGACCACTTCCTTGTCCATCTGGACCGGCTTTACTGTGTGTCACATTTTAAAGATCATTTTAGACTGTCTTACTGATTGAAACCCATAGACAGCATGAGGAAGAAAACTGTAAAGTTTCTCCAACGTGAGACAAGTTTATTTGCAGGATCAGTAACTGAGGAAATAAAGTTTTAAAGTTTTAATAGATTTGTGGCTGATTTTCACTTGGAATCACCAAAATCAAAAACAGTTGTTCTTACTTTTTGGGTGAAGCTGCTTCCTCCAGTGATTGCATCTACTGCACCTCCAACAGTGATTCTGTTTTGTAAAACGCTGTCGACAGAGTTGATGAAACTGGACTTGCCAGAACCAACTGGTCCATGAAGCAGAATTCTGAGATTTTTGACATTTCCAGGCTGGTAGGATTTCAAAAATTCAAGATTTTCCTGAGAGTTCCTGTTAATCCATGAATAAAAAACACATAATTATATTATTGGTATTATTTTTATTCTTGATTACACAACACTGTGATTGATGATCTGTTTGTCTCTCTCTCACACACACACACACACACACACACACACACACACACACACACACACACACACACACACACACACACACACACACACACACACTGACTGTTTGTTTACTGATACTCACTTTGGTACATCCCTCCATGGTTTACTAAGCCACCCTAAAGGAACCAAATTGAATAAATGGACATTTTAAAACTTCTTCAACAGCATTATTTTCTGTGAATCATTATCAAAACGACAATAAGATGCAACATTAAGGACTGCTTACATAAAAGTGAAAGTGTAAAAAGTCATGACTTACCAAATCCCATATCTGTAAAATAATACAGTTAGATGATTAGATGCATGAATTTAAAGAAAAATACATGAAAATGAAATGAATCAAAAGTTAAGATACACTTGAACATATTAGAAATAAAGATAGTAAACATTTATTTAAGAGACATCATAGAATAGAAAATAATACAAGCTGACAGACAAGAACAAAGTCATACAAATTCAATTCAATTTTATTTATACAGCATCAATTACAGGTCAAACTGTCTTCATATGCCTGAAATAGTCCTGTTGTCATGATACGGGAATTTCAATACAAAATCACCAGAAACAGTAATATTCAATGCAACTTTTGATATGATGAGAAGCTGACACGTTGAGATTTTTAATAAAAGTTACTGTTCTTGCTTCAGGCAACACCCAAACCTACACGTTTACTTTCAGTTTCAACTGACTTGTTTCCTGTTTAGTTTTTTTGTTTGTTTTTTGGTGCCAGTAATTTGCATTAAGAACAATGTGTCTGGTTGTCACACACACTGGTTAAATATACAGCTTTGTTTTTTTTTAAATGAACTGTTTCCATATATACTGAGCTATCGAATATAAAACAATACATTCAACAAAAAGGTTGAATACACACCTATCAGACATCTTTTCTGCACATAACAGGGACAATCCTAACCACAAGAACCAAGATCAAATTGACGAAACAATAATTCATTTTTGGTTCATTTTGTGGTGAAGAAGAGACAAATGGCAGATTAAATACAGGCTTCTCTATGAACACCAAGAGAATTTGAAGCAGAAATCCTGAACTGACAAAGAAATCTGAAAACCACCTTTATGACACCTGATATCTCTGACTGGGGTTTAGTTTATGTGGAGTACAGCAATCTGGAATAAAGGACTCTAAGATCACTCTGATTTCATTCAACAACACTTGATCTGCAGAACATTGAAATCTCTGAGATTAGAATAAAACATCACAAGACAAATAATACAACACTAAAATAAGTCCTTACCTTCAGTCAGTGTTCCACTCCAGCAAAGATGCTGAAACGTGTGATGCTGTTTTTATGCTGTTGGTCTGTTTTTACTTTCTTTTTCAGTGCCAGTTGCGTAACTTAAAGGAATTTCTTTTTTATCCTGGGATGTATCTACATGCCTGGACGCTGCAGATACATTCTGTTGGGGCATATGCTGTTGGTCTGTTTTTGCTTTCACTTTTAATATCCGTAACGTGATTTCAACGAACCCCTCTTTTATCCAGTGGGATGTGTCTACATACTGCAGGAGACTGTAGATACATTCTGTTGGGGCTTTTGTTCTTCTAATAACATTGTGGTTTATCAAACAATCATCACCAAACAAGATGCTGAAGCACCAGGACTCAGCTCACAGACTCACTTTATTATGATCTGACAGATTACATTCGATAATTTAATTTTGAAAGAAAACAATTAAATCTGTGTAAACTCAATCAGGCAAACATAAAAATGAAAAACAAGTGGAACAAGAAAAGACAACAGGAACAATGTGAGGCATTGGAGCAGAGAGGAAGCATAAAGATGCACAGCAGACAATGTGAGACGTTCAACAACCAGCAGGAGTCACTTCTGTGCAAACAACAACTTATAACTACAGCAGACAGTTCATTTTATTTCCATGTGTGCTGCTTTGTATTCTTTCTTCAATTACAAAGGTTCCACTGATTGCTGAAAATAACTGTCCATGGTTTTCTCATTCATACTGAGCGGGAAAGAGTCACATAATGAGCAGTCAGGAGTTCAGTTTTGGACCATTTTCATCAACATCCCAGGAATGCTGTTGAATAGGTAAGACTATTACTAAGATACAGAAAAACACTGACACTCAGTTCATCTTTCAGGGGATGGTTTCACATTTACATATACACTCACCTCCAAAAGTATTGGAACAGGGAGGCGAATTCCATTTTTGTTGCTGCAGACTGAAAACATTTGGGTTTGACATCAAACAATGAATGTGAGACAAGAGATCAACATTTCAGCTTTTATTTCCAGGTATTTACATCTGGATCTGATACAAAACTTAGAAGATAGCATTATTTGTAATAATAACTGCATCAAGCCTGTGACCCACTGATGTCACCAAACTTTTGCGTTCTTATTTTCTGATGCTTTTCCAGGCTTTCACTGCAGCCTCTTTCAGTTGTTGTTTGTTTTGGGGGGTTACTCCCTTCAGTCTCCTCTTTAGCAGGTAAAATGAATCTCTATGGGGTTCAAGTCTGAAGACTGACTTGACCAGTCTAAAACCCTTCTCTTCTTGCTCCTGACGCATCCTAGCTGCATCTTTCTTTATACTGGTGGACAAATTGTTTTTGTAGACTTCTGACTTCATTTTGCTGCTGCCATCATGTGTTCCATCATCAGTGAAGATTAATGAGCTTGTCTCAGAAAAGGAAGAAACCTTGAGCAGAACCTGGCTCTTTACATGGGGCTACCCATCTGCTGCTGACCGGCAGGTTGGTGGGACAGAGGAGGTAGAGGGGCTGTGTTAAGCCTGTTTTATGCTTATGGCATCCGCAAGGTTCGTGCAGCTCCGTGTGGACAAATTATGTCGTTTTATCAGCCACGCCTCCTCGAGCAGCTCTTCTCATGCGGAAAATTTCCGCATCATGCACCTCCACATTTTTCTAACGACGCTGATGAAGCCTCACAGAAAAACATGGCAGAGGACCAGGACCTATTCGTAGCTGAAATCTAAAAATACGGGAACTTATATGATTCATCATATAGAGATCACTGTGATAACTGGGTTATGAACAATTCATGGTGTGAAATTAAAGCTAACTGCTGAAATGCAACTATTCGGGAAGATGCCATATTGCAAGTAGTACAAACAATGGGATACTTCTTCTGCTTTAATTTAGTACGAGAGTAGACAAGGTAGACGTGTTGGTGATGCAGAGTATCCATCCATCCATTCTCTATACATCACTTTATCCTCACTAGGGTCGTAGGGGGTTCTGGAGTTTATCCCAGCTGACTCGGGTGAAGGCAGGGGACACCCTGGACAGGTCACCAGTCTGTCACAGGGCTACATATACAGACAAACAATCACACTCACATTCACACCTACGGACAATTTAGAATAGCCAATTAACCTCAGCATATTTTTTGGACTGTGGGAGGAAGCCGGAGTGTCCAGGGAAAACCCACACGTGCACACATGCAAACTCCATGCAGAAAGATCCCAGGCCAGGATTTGAACCGGGGATCTTCTTGCTGCAAGGCGAAAGTGCTAATCAGTATTCCACTGTGCAGTCCCTGCCATAAAGGTATATATAATGCTTGCATAGGTAATTAGAGAAGGGCTCAGTGCATCAAGAGAGGTCCCCCAGCAGCCTAGGCCTATAGCAGCAGAACTTGGGGCAAAATTAAGGGACGTCAAACAAAAAGTCAGTTGTGTACATGTGGACTCTAACTGACACCCTCAGGGTCATCCAGTCAGCCCTTACTATAAGCTTTGTCAAAAGGTAAGGTTTTAAGCCTGGTCTTAAAAATAGAGAGGGTGTCTGCCTCCTGAACCCAAAGTGGGAGCAGGTTCCACAGGAGAGGAGCTGATGACAGAAGGCTCTGCCTCTCATTCCATTTTTGGAAATTCTGGGAACAGCAAATAAGCCTGCAGTCTGAGAGCTAAGAGTTCTGCTTGGATAATATGGTACTATCAGGTCTTTAAGATGCGATGGAGATTGATCGCTAAAAGCTTTGTATGTCAGGAGAAGGATTTTGAATTCTATTCTGAATTTCACAGAAAGCCAATGAAGAGAAATCATACATCCATCCATCCATTTTCTTCTGCTTATCCGAGGCCGGGTCGCGGAGGCAGCAGGCGAAGCAGATCGTTCAAGACATCCCTCCCCCCAGCGACACTTTCCAGCTCTTCCTGGGGGATCCCGAGGCATTCCCAGGCCAGACGGGATATATAATCCCTCCAGCGAGTTCTGGGTCTACCCCGGGGTCTCCTCTCAGGCGGACGTGTATGGCGTCAAACTTGGGTCAAAAGTGCTTCCGCAATGGAGCCTTTGAACATGGACCACTCAGACTCCATGTCCCCAACCTCCCCCGGGATGCAGGAGAAACTCTTCTGGAGGTGAGAGTTAAAAACCCTATGGACAGGGTCCTCCGCCAGACGTTCCCTGTTCAACCGCACTACACGTTTGGGTTTCCCAGATCTGTCCGGCAGTCTTCCCCGCCATCGGATCCAACTCACCACCAGGTGGTGATCAGTTGACAGCTCTGGGGCCTATTTCACGAAGCAGGTTCAAGAAACTCTGAGTTTCTTCCTCAACTCTGAGTTGATCTACTCTGAGATAGAAAACTCTGAGTTTTCGGTTTCACAACGGCTGATATGAGTTGGGTTAATTAACTCGGAGTAGTTTGACCCGGAGTTACGCGCGTGCACCGCAACTCTGAAAAGACAGCATCAATGGAACCCCGATTCGACGAGTCACCATGGAAACGGGGAAGCGAAAGGCAGCGTTTTTGAAATGGAAGTTTTTAACGTGCTCATATGGCGAGTTTGAACACGTTTTTAGAAAGAAGTGCAACACCGCTGCAGCTGCAAACGAGAGAGAGACGGCGTGGAGAACAGCCCGGATCAATGCGTAAGTTTAAATGTAGTCCTTTGTCATCGTAATAATATTACAGGGAAAAACTGTCTGAATAGTAGCCTAGTAAGTTATTTCATTTAGGTGAAATCCCGCTGGGGAGAAGAGCACGGGGCAGCAGCTTAAGATGAAATGTAAAAACATTTGTGAGCGGATATGCAGACAAAAAAAAAAAGAAAAAAAAAAACACTGTTTAAACGGGTCAGACCTCGGCATTATCTCATGGAGGTACTTCATGTTGATCATGTTTTACATTGTAAAGTAGCCTAAATATTAAGTGGCTGTTTGACTGTGCAGTTGTTTTATCCACACATAGCCTAAATGTCTGCATCCATATCATGTCCTGTTAAATAATTACCGTAAGCCTATTTAAACTAACACAGACTTCTGCTCAGCCAACAGAAAGAAAGCAGATGCCTGTAAAACGGTGGTATAAAAGGTCATGGATGCATATATATCTATATATATCTATATATATATATGTGTGTGTGTGTGTGTGTATACATATGATTATTTAGTTCTCTTTTTTGTCTTTTGGCCCCTTCACACCACAGACCTTATAACTGTAAGTAGGCAATACTCCAAAGATTTATCCAAATGGTAGTTTAAGTTTTATACAGAGGTATGTTACTGATAGTTCTCTTCCCATTCAGATTTTAGGTGGAATATAGAGTGTGACATTTAGCCTACACTGAAGTGTTGCACATTCTCATCTTTTTTAACAGAGCATGGCTGGACAGCAGCAGGATGGTTCCTCAACTTCTACTGCACAGACTGACACAGTGAGATGGATGTTCAGGAAACACCAGAGCT
The DNA here is from genome assembly GCF_021347895.1 of Acanthochromis polyacanthus. Lineage (NCBI taxonomy): Eukaryota > Metazoa > Chordata > Actinopteri > Pomacentridae > Acanthochromis > Acanthochromis polyacanthus. Next base: position 29,216,266 of record NC_067133.1, on the reverse strand, counting down.
TCATTCTGTGGAATTCATGTGCAACTGTATAATTTAATGTCCTCTATGTATTCCCAGTTATCAGTAAAACAGATTTACAAACTGCATTTGCTGAGAAAAATCAAAAAAACAGATTAGGAGGGCAGATCTGGAAATTGAAATACTAGAGCACAAGTTAGAGGTGGTGATGGTCACAGGTGAATTATGTTAACTACTGGAACATGAACTGAACTATCTTTTATTTGTAGGAAATAAAGAAGAGCAAATGAAATGTGTATCATGTCTTTATTTGCTGTGGTGGTGATGATGGTGACTTAAACTCTAAAGTGATTATTGCATACGGTGTCTCTGACTGCTCTGCTGTCCTGGATAGCTGCAGGTGGATGGGCTCATCATCTGGGTCTTCAGTTTGTAGGGCAGGGTGTTGCTCTCCTCTAATAGTGGTAATATTATGAAGAACAACACATGCCACAGTAATATCACAGGCCCTCTCAGGGGTCACCCTGAGGAGACGTAGGCTCTGGAAACGGGCTTTCAGCAGGCCTATGGTCATCTCCACCCGGGCTCTGGTCCTGCAGTGAGTCCGGTTGAAGTTCTGTTGGGGGCCTGGTTCAGGGTCAGGGTATGAGGTCATCAGCCTGGGTTGGCATGGTAACCCCTGTCACCCAGCAGAAGGCCATCAAACTCTCCTGTAATGTATAGTGGATACATCAGAGTATATTAAACGAGAGAGACAAGAGAATTCTATTGTGAAAATCTTTAGGCTGCTGACCACGCTGCAGTCTGTTGCTCAGGTTAGACTCTCCATAAATCCTGGAGTCATGAACAGACCCAGACCACTTGGCCTCCACATTAGAAATGATGTATGCAGCATCACATCTGATCTGGACAGTGCAGAGAATGACAGATGTTGAACTATGATGCAGTCTTTAACATTTAGAAACAGTAGTCAGTCTACCTGTAGCCTACCTGCACATTTATGCTGTGAATGGACTTCCTATTCATGATGTGAGGGAGCTGTGATGGGGATGTGTGTGCATCTATGCAGCCAATCACACTGGGAAATCCCAAAAGAAATTAAAATGACTAATCCCAGTCTGAGGCTGCAGCACAATGTCATTAACAGAATATGATTTAAAATGAATTTAACAGATCTCTACATCATTCACCTGTAATCCTGTGGATCTCCTCTTGATGTTCTGACAGGTTTATGTCCACAATGATGAGTAAAAGTCGTTTCAGAGCCAGGAAAACTTTTCTGACTGTCCTGCATACAGTTGTCTTACTGTAGTGCTCTGCATCTCCGACATTATATAAAAACTTTCATTTGCAAAGAACCGCAGCGCAACACACAATATCTGCTGGATGTGAGAGCATGACTGGTTGGTAATGTAAATGTAAGGACGGATTAGGTTGTTTATGTAGATTATGGACTTGAAACGATTACGAAACGGTACCGCTCAAACTGATAATTGTCCGGAAATGCGAGAACATTTATGCGCGGTCTGATAACAATCTACCGACGAATATTTAATTATCTGTGCAGTAATGCTGCTCCTTTATCCACTGGATCGTTAATAAAAGCTGTTCTACGCCAAAACTCGCTCGCTTACTGACTGAATGAATGAGGAAATGAAACAGCGTGTGTGGCTGAAAGAGGGCGGAGACGGAGAGAAACTGGAGGTTTTTTCAGATAAACCTGCTGGTGAGCAGGTTAGAGTCATAGAGTCTGTTACTGCGGTAACTGACCAAGAGTTTAAGTTACCCCTCTTTGTGATAAAGGCTAGAGTTACCCCTCTGTCTCAAGGTTAAGTTACCTCGCTTCGTGAAACGGAAAACTCTTGAGTTTCCCTCATTTCAGGGTTAAGAAACTCAGAGTTTTCAGTGAACCTGCTTCGTGAAACAGGCCCCTGCACCTCTCTTCACCCTAGTGTCCAAAACATACGGCCGCAGGTCTGACGATACGACTATAAAGTCAATCATCGACCTTTGGCCTAAGGTGCTCTGGTACCAAGTACACTTATGAGCAGCCTTATGCTCGAACATGGTGTTTGTTATGGCCAAACCATGACTAGCACAGAAGTCCAATAACAAAACACCACACAGGTTCAGATCGGGCAGGCCGTTCCTCCCAATCACCCCCCTCCAGGTTTCTCCATAGTTGCCCACGTGAGCATTGAAGTCTTCCAGGAGAACTATGGAATCCCTGGGCGGTACCTCTTCCAGGACCCCACCAAGAGACTCCAAGAAGGCCGAATACTCTGAACTGCTGTTCGGCGCATACGCACAGACAACAGTCAGAGTTTTCCCCTCCGCAACACGAAGTCGCAGAGAGACCCTCTCGTTCTCCGGGGAGAGCTCCAACAAAGTGGCGCTCAGCCGGGGGCTTGTCAGTATCCCCACACCCAGGGGCGTCACCAGACATAATACTGTACTGGGGCACACCTGGGGCACAAAGCATTCATGAGAGTGCGCAAAGTGTGCGAGAAAAAAACATATTCAGCACTTATTCACATAAAAAAAAACCTAAATAGTTCTTTAAACCATTCAATAATATCAGACTATGTTGTTGTCTAGATCTTTGATTAACTGAAATGTACTGCGGTAATGCATTTGGCCTACTTGTGCACTTTACTCTCGACTTCTAAACCATTACTGATAAATGCAAATAGGAAGAGCAGTGAATCTTTTTGAAATATTTATTTCAGTAAACATCTGCAAATTGAACATTTACAAATGTAAAAATAAATAAATAAATAAAATAAAGCACCCCAAAATCTCTGGGTTCTTTAATTTCCATAGTAGAAGAATAAATGAACAACTGTTGTGTGTCACTTCAGGCAATCATTTTTTGGGGAGTAAACTGTAACGTCTTGTTTTCATTTTTGCAAAGTGGTCAATCACTTGGCTGTGGCTTAACTTGGAAAGTTCCTCACTCTCCACTGACATGATGGCAAGATGGTGAAGCCTATCCTGCCCCATTGTGCTTCTCAGCCAAGTGTGGAGCCGTCTCAGCACACTGAATGTCCATTCACAAGTGCAGCTGGACACTGGGATGGTCAGAGCTATCTGACCATCCCAGTGTCAAGGTTGGGAACATGACTTGATCCAGCAAGCTGAAAACACATTGCATGTCTGTGATTGGAAGGCTCTCCCACTATATTTACAGGTGATATATATACAGGAAAAGACCTTGAGCTGAGCTGCTGCTGTTAAACAGTCTGACAGCAGCAGGTATGAATGACCTGTGGTAGAGCTCCCTCCTTGATGGTGGCGGCAGTAGTTAGTTAGTTAGTTAGTTAGTTAGCTAGTCAGTCTGCTACTGAAGCTCCTTCGGTGTGGTGGAGGGGGTGAGAGGCGTTGTGAATAACATTAGCTAACTTAGCATTAACTTAAGACAGACTTATGTTGCCTCGCTAGCTAGGACTTCACTTACCTCTCTCATTCCTCGCTGCTTTATCCCTGCTGCAGGCGAATAACTTTCTGATATCCATCTAGGAGTTACAGTTCGAGTCAAACTAAAATAAAAAAAAAAAATTTAACAAGTTGTCGGCTAACGTTACCTACCTCACGCAGTGATTCTCATCGCCCCTCTCTCTCTCTCGCTCTCTCTCTCTCTCTCTCTGGACTTCAGTTGATCAGCTGAAGTCACTACACGTGAATAAATTACCATATTAATTAGCCATGTGCACATTGTTTGAGTGGAGTGAATACAGTAGCAATGAATTACCATACTAAGTAGTATGTGCGCTGTAGTCTATGCTGTGTAGACTTAAAACTCCGAAGTGATTTTTATTTTTTTTATTGGTGAAATTTTTACTGGGGCACTGCAGATCAATACTGGGGCACGTGCCCCAGTGAAATCTGTTTGGCAACGCGGCTGCCCACACCCGCCCGGCGCCTCTCACTTTGGGCAACTCCGGAGTAGGAGAGAGTCCAACCCCTCTCCAGGATTCTGGTTCCAGAACCCTTGCTATGCGTGGAGGTGAGCCCAACTATATCTAGTCGGTATCGCTCCACCTTCCGCACCAGCTCAGGTTTCCTCCCCGCCAGTGAGGTGATGTTCCACGTCCCCAGAGTCAGTCTATGCCACCAGGGGCAAGCATGGAAGTAACAAATGCATGGAGTAGTTTTTCTGCATCACTACGAGACAGGATGTTCCTGATTTTTACAATATTACGCAGGTGAAAAAAGGAAGTCCTACAGATTTGTTTTATGTGTGAGTTAAAGGACATGTCCTGGTCAAACATAACTCTGAGGTTCCTCAAAGTAGTACTGAAGGCCAATGTAATGTCATCCAGAGTAACTACATGCGTTGAAAGTGAGTTTCTAAGATGTTTGGGGCCAAATACAATGACTTCAGTCTGGTCTGAATTTAGTAGTAGGAAATTACAGGTCATTCAGGTCTTTATGTCCTTAAAACAATCTTGCAATCTGGCTCGCTTATTAGTTTCATCTGTCTTCATAGAAAAATACAACTGAATGTCGTCAGCATAACAATGGAAATTAATACAGTGCTTCCTAATATTATTGCCTAAAGGAAGCATGTATAATGTGAACAGCATTGGTCCTGAGGCAGGACCCTGAGGAACTCCATGATTAACCTTAGCATGCTCAGAAGAGTCGTCGTTGACGTGCACGAACTGGAAACTGTCTGATAAGTAGTATTTAAACCAGTCCAGTGCTGTCACTTTAATGCCAATACAATGTTCTAGTCGCTGTAATAAAAGTTTGTTTTCAATAGTGTCAAATGCAGCACTACTGTCCAACAAAACAAGTATAGTTTCTCATCAGTTCATAAAACTTTGTCCCAGAATTATTGAGCCTCATCTCTAAATTGTTGCTGTTTTCCTTGGTCTACCCGTTCAATGTTTATTCCTTAGTACACCAGTGGTTTCTTTCTTCTTCAGGACATTCCAAATGGTTGTACTGGCTATGCTCAATGTTTGTTCAATGGCTCCGATTGATTTTCCATCTTCTCTCAGCTTCACAATTGCTTGTTTTTCAGCTATAGACAGCTCTCTGGTTATCATGCTGTTTACACCTCGAACTATAGGTGCAGTCTGTGTATCAGATCCAGATGTAAATACCTGGAAATATAAAAGCTGAAATGGTGATCTGTTGTCTCATTCATCGTTTGATATCAAATCCAAATGTTTTCAGTCTACAGCAAAAATATAGGAACTGGCCTCACTTTTCCAATGCTTTTATAGGGGAGTGTATTTGTAGACTGAACTTTAATCAATATCCCAGGAATGTTGTTGGGCAAGTAAGGCAATAAGCTACAGAAAAGCACTGATTCTCAAATAACCTTTCAGAGGATGGCTACGCTTGCATACGTTGTCACAGTCGCAGCCACTGGCAGGTAGTGGCATAGATATATACAAACACTAGATGTCTCATGAGCGCTGTCAGCCCATGGAGAGCGACGTCACCACATGGCGGCCATCTTGGGACAGGGCTGCTCGATCACTCATAACATTAAAGTCAATGGAGCATAGATTTTAAAATCACTGTAGATTGCTCAATTTTCAACCGATTTTAGAACAGCTTGGTTTGTTATAAACATCAGAGATGTACTTGTTTTACTGCTTACTTAAGAATAATTAAAACCATTGAATTCATATAAAAATTATATTAAGTAGATAGGTAATAAAGAAATAGCTATACACACAGAGATATTATACTGTCAATCTTTAATATTTACAATATTCAAATAGACAAAATAAATAAATGATGATGAACAAATAACAAAAAAGTAATGCTAAAATGAAAAAATAATGACATTTGAACAAAAAATAATAAATAAAGAAAAATAATAACAAGGTTCCCACTCTTTTCAATAAATCATTTTCCAGGATTTTTGCAGTGTCCCATAACCAACTGAAGTTACAACAATGGAGTGGGCAATTTTTAAGTTAATCTCGCCTTCTTAAAAAAACAAGATTAAAGGTTGATGACCAATATCTCTAACTAGCTGCACAGCATCATGTTAAGCATTTGAATTTATTTATTTCTAAATCTCAGGCATGAAAATTGTCTGCCAGCTGTCTTTTTAGTCAAAGGTTATTTAGTGTCTTACTATTCTTAATTTATGGTTTATACTTATATTGTAATCTTCACAATTTTATCCTGCTGGTTTGAGGATTGCAGCGAGGACCTTCCACTGCTCTAAACTTCAGGCTCCCACTTCAAAAAAAATAAAAGATTAACACAGATATCATCTTTTATCAGCATAAATGGATGTAAATGTAATTTTATTATTTAGCATTGCACTTCTTTATTACTATCAACTTTCTAATGCACAGATAAAAACAAAGCTCAACCAAAATCAATGCACAACAAACAGAGATGTTGTCTTTTCTTTTCATGAACCTGATGCCTACATTACCCACAATGCATTTCGGCTGCAGGCTAACTAATCCAGGCATAGATGTATACAAACAATAAGTCTAAGGTCTCAATCAAAGTATCTTAACAAGCAAATAAATACAACCACAACCACAAAGAATGTAATTTCGCCTAAAGAGTCGGTTCTCAAAAAACGTTGGTCTCAGGAAAACCTAATAACTGAAAATCAGATTGTGAGTAACACCATCTTCAATGTGAGTAGCCAGGCAGAAAAGACATACAACTATGCCGCATTTTTCAAGATGAAAAGCTGCGATTTTGGAATTTAGCCTGAATCATATCCACGTTAATAAGGTTTGTAATAAACTAAACCGTTTGTAAATCAATCAAGAATTGAGCGAGTTATGAGTGTTAAAGTGAGGAAATCGTCCACCTTACCATTGACTACAGTACAGTGCGCCAGAGCAGTCCCCTGTCCTAAGATGGCCGCCAAGTGATGACGCTGCCGACTCCGTCTTGAGACATCTAGGCTGAATCCCAAACCGCCCCCTACACACTCCCCCTCCACTACCGAGTGTCACTCCAAAAGAAGTCACACTTGCAGCTGTGGAGGGCACCTATTATTGAAGGGGGAGGGTATAAATACGATCGTCAGGAATGGGACACCCTGTCGCTTCACCGGAAAACGGAAGACGTCATTGCCATGGTAACACAAAGACGCCTACTGTCATGGCTGTAGCGCTGTGGCACAGGTTGCAACTAACAAGGATCGCTGCTGCTTCCAGACGACGAAAGCATTCCACTTTTTTCACTCACATGTTTTCCAATCCTATTATCTGGCATTTCAAATCCAACAAATGAATAAATGAATAAATGAATTCTGTCAGTTGTGTTCAAATTTTAAGGTGTCAGGGGGTGCACAATTAAATCAAACGTCAGCAGAGAAGAAGATTTGTTTCTTTTGATTTATCTTTTTACACCACTCTTTTTGTGATGTTCTGTCAGTGTGAAAAAGGCGTGGGAGAAATAAAGGACGCATGTGGAACTCACATCAATATGTTTGTTTCCTCCTCCATTTCAACGTTGCACTTCCTGAAAAAGTTGTCCAGAGTGAGCATCGATGCAGACTTGATATTTAAGGGCTGAACAGTCCACTCTCCCTCCGCACTACGCGGTTTGGGACGGCCCTTAATATGGAGGACCCTCCGCAGGAACGCGCAAACGGAGGGATAGTGTGTAGGGATAGTGTGTAGGGGGCGGTTTGGAATTCAGCCATAGTGTTTTTTATATATCTATGGGTAGTGGCAATGCTCTCCCCTTCCCTTCCTGAGAACTAGATGAGCCACCAGTAGATGGCAGAACCACGCCCATGTATGAAACTCTGTATCAATTTTGATCATCCTACGTATCTCCCTTCCTACTTGATCTGCTGACCTGTAACTCCACACCTGAGCAGGGGACCTTAGACTGATCTTCACTGCCAAGTTTGATTATCCTGACTTCAGCACTTGCAGAGATACCCACATACATACTTACCCAGCCAGATACCGAAGCGAATGCAGTAACCCCGCCAATGTACGTCAGGCGTGGTTAATGAGTACTAGGTGTAGCTGTGCAGGAGACAGCAGGTGCCACATCATCTGCCATCAGCTGATCCACAGGGAGCAGATGGGATTGGCTCATCACCTACACCTTGTGCAATAAGAAGAGATCTCACTCATCATTCAAGGCCAGACTTTAAACAAGCCACAGTCAGTCGCTGACTCTTGTTTAGTTCAGCTCGTTTTGCGAATCTTTTGTTTCTGTGCTCTTGGACCCCATCTGCTCCTGTTCAAACCTGGATCATCCTCCACTGGCTACAGTTCTTCCCCACCGTCTGAAGCCTGGTCAACACCTGTCTCCATTCCACCATGCTATTCCGGATCCTGGCCACCACGTGTCAAGCCAAGCTGTCCCCTGAATTCTCCCCCACGTCACGCCACCTGCACCAGCTTCTTACCGAGAAGATCATTTTATATCCAATACAAAAAAATCTTCAAGGCAGTGAAGGAGTTTTTTAGTGGTTATAGACAGCAGTGAGCATAACCAGGATAACTTGACTTCACGAGTATGCATGTGTTGACTTTAGTGAATGCACTGGCTGAATTTGTTTTGTTTTTTTTGTGCTGTAAAAAATAAACCCTCAGTGTTTCCTTTCCTCGTTTGTTGCAAGTGGCACTAACTGTATTTAGCTAACAGTTAGCTGTCGACAACTGGCTACCACCGTTCACTACGCATTCTCCACAGCCATGGCAGAGCCAAGAATACGGCAAGTGAAGATAAAAACCGGCATCGTTAAGAGGCAGGCGAAAGAAGAGATCGCATACATAATTACTTAACAAAATGAAACGAACAGCAGATGCAATTTACATGTTTTCATTTAACAACACACATAACTTACAATGAGCTAATATCAGGAAATTAAGGAAAAAAAACTCCATATTAAACCAAACAAAACATGCATGATTCACACTAAAATGCTTCACTACGGACCCTTTGAGTGTAAACATCCTGTTTACTTGGATGTGAATACACGTGTAAAGATTTCTTTCTTTAAGACAAGAGGAAATCCCCACTCAAAAGAACATAAGTCACAATGGACTGGTTTACATTTTAATGGTTTCTCAGTGTATTGATATTTTTTTATTCATGTTTCCACACAAACAAGCATAATTTCTAGCAGAATGTTGTTTCATATCACCATTTTGTATTTAACCAAGTAAACTAACAGGCAATAAGAAAATGCATGAACAAATTTTAAGTTCAAATTTAAAGCTTGCCATTTATATGCATGAAATCCTTAGCAATTAAAAAAGCAAGTATTATGCACATCAGTTACATCATTTCTTTCATGTTTCAAACATGTTAACTGTCCCTCAGCAGTTGTAAATCAGTCCTGCAGGTCCTTGAGGAAGTCTTCACCAAAGCAGACCATCTGTCTCAGTGCGACCAATATCAGAGCATTAATGTCATCACTTGGTGTGATCTCTGAGCTGTAGTTCTTCACAAGAAAGATGCAGTTTGGTGGAATGCCCAGCAGAGAGCTGCATCTGTCAACCTTAAGAAACATTTTGAAGAAACATAATTTCTGTTAGCAATGGAGACCAAAAAAGAAGTTTGTCCTGAAATTCTAGATTATATTCCAAGATGTCCAAAATTAAATTAGACCTTCAACAAAAACTCACCTTTTCCTTCAGGACTTTGCTCCAATAGGCATTTTTGATATTTCTTCTGACTTTTGGACAGGCTTCATCAATTTTGGTGATAATAGCCAGTTGGGGAATGTCTGTCGATGCACAAAACTAGTCGTTATTTTATCCACTCAACAATCTACATAAAGTATTAACTGTTGCAGTGTCTGTTCTTACTCATGGCACTGGCTGCCAGTCTGACCTCTCTCAACTTTATCACATCTTCTTCACTCATTAGAGAGATCTTGTCAGCAGGAACAACAGAAACCAGAACATGAACTCTGTCACCCAGAGTGGGAGATGGGTTGTAGAAATCACCTCCTGTTAGTGGTTCTTTGGGGTTGAACTAGAAACAAATTTAGATTATTAATTGCTAAAGGAATTTAAATAATATTTTCTGAACTATGCAACACATTTAAATGAGACAGTTCCTCAACAGACAGTAAAATAAAAACTGATAACTTAAATAATGTCAGATTTGAAAGGACTTTACCTCGTAATCCTCCTTCACATGTCCCTTCAGGGCCAGTTTGATGTCTTCCACATGAACTCCACGTCCAGCTGATCGCTCAAAGCCCATGGTGTCGTTGAATATGAAAGAATAAGATCCCTCTGGGTCTTTGCGAATTTTGTAAGTTTTGTACTGTGAAGCAGAATGTGCATAATGTCTATCATTTTAGCAAAACCAACATAAATTTGCTGTATAAAAATTTCAGGACATCACAGCTTCCAAGAAAAATTGGGGAGAAGCTTTGGATTATATTCTGATCTTATATTTCATATCTGCACAGTTCCTGAAGTTCAATTGGATGAAATTAAAACAGATCAAGGTGAGATAACAAAAGCAACTGCTATCTTTGCTGACTACATATAGGAGCCATCACACAAAATTATACTTCCTCTGCAAACACATTTTTCTTTTTATATCATATAATGCTTTAAGCATCTCTAATAGTTTTGCTGTTAATGTTAACTTCAAATCCTATTTAGGTATCTTAGTTTTATTATTTTAGTATATCTTTTATTTCTTCACTTTACTGTTCTGACACCTACAATGAAATACATTTCTTCAACAAAAACTCATTTTTGATGCAATTACTGTTTAACATTGGCACATTTTATTAGACTGGCCAACACACACTTATGTCACAGGTATCATTTTATACTGCAGTAAAGGAAGCAAAGACATGTACAATTTCTCTACTCCAGCACCAAATTATTTCCAGGTTCAATAATTATTTGTAGATTTTCACTTGAAATCACCAAAATCAAAAACAGTTATTCATACTTTATTGGTAACGCTGCCTCCAATGACCGCATCTACCGCAGCTCGACCAGTGATTCTGTCTTGAAAAACACCGTCGACAGAGTTGATGAAACTGGACTTGCCAGAACCAACTGGTCCAATGAGCAGAATTCTCAGATGTTTGACTTCTTTGTTTCGAGGCTGGTAGGATTTCACAAAATTAAGATTTTCCTGGGAGTTCCTGTTAATCCACACAAGAAAAAAAGATATTACTTTTCTTATTGATTACATAACATTATGACTGATTATCTGTCTTATGAGCAAAACAGTTACGGCAACACTGTTACAGTTCAAGAAGGCTCAGATGCAGGGAATGAGAATCAACACTGTTGAGAACAATTTGAAGTAATTTATTTACAGAAATGCAAATTCAATGAAAACAGACTACAAATATGGAACCAAAGACTACAAGCAGAAGTGACAGAAGTCACACGAGAGTTCAGGTACGGCTACAGAACACAGCCCCTACTACTAGGCTGAGTACTAGGCAATGATTACCAATTACATACTACCAAAAAAAAAAAAAAAAAACACAGAATGACTAACCCATGATAGGTATCACCTAGGCTGGAGAGCAGAATGTAGTGGAGCAACACCCAGAAAATACAAGACGGACTCTCCAGAAGTAGAAAAAAAAACAAAAAAAAAACTAAACCTACAGAGGCTATGGTCTAAGCCAGAGATGTCAAACTCATTCCACAAAGGGCCGGTGTGGCTGCAGGTTTTTGTTCCGACTAAGCAGCATCACACCAGACCTGAGTCATTTAATCAACCGATCTCAGTCTCCAGACAGGTGATTGGTCAGACTAGAGCACACAGTCTGACCAGTCACCTGTCTGGAGACTGAGATCGGTTGATTAAATGACTCAGGTCTGGTGTGATGCTGCTTAGTCGGAACAAAAACCTGCAGCCACACCGGCCCTTTGTGGAATGAGTTTGACATCCCTGAACCAAACGACTAGAGAATTAATTGAACGCTCAAAATACACACAGAAGGACTGAGGCCTGAAAAGCAGCACGAACAATACACACATACAAAAATACCTAAGCGCTAAACAATAACCGTACAATAGTTTAACAGCCTGGCTCAGGACTGGGGAACTTAGCTGACTGGAGTGTCGAGTGAAGGACTAGGCTGTAGTGGCAGAGACAGATGGCATGGTCTGGGGTGGAGCAGGAGACGGCGTGTAGTGGCATGTGGCAGCCCAAATCCAGGGTGGTGAATGTTGTATTACCAATGCGAACATAAATTTTGTCCCTTATCACTCACCATAGTCCAAGCAGGAGTAGCAATGCATGCTGGGATATGTTGTTGACATTCGTCTATAATGGATGTCCATGTGAGCAGCAGAGCAGAAAATAAAGCTCAGGTAAACGCTTCAATAAGTTATCGTATTCATGCAAACCAGAACATCACAGTGAAGGTGGTTGGAGACCACGGAATCCAGAAGTTGGGTGGCTATGGACGGCTGGGGAATATGAATCCAGGGAGGATTGGGAGCAGGTGGTGTCTGGCTGGGAAAACACAAACAAAAACAAAAGGAAAAAAAAAAGACAGGCTGAACTAAACAAGGAACACGACTGTTGCTTGTTTACAGTCCAGTGTCAAGTGGTGAATGAGGTCTCCTCTTATGGCACAGGGTGATGATGATCAACCAATCCCACCTGCTCCTTCCAGGTCAGCTGATTGCTGATGCTGTACACCTGCTGCCTCCTGCTCCAGCTGCACCTGCTGATCACTCAGGAAAGGAAGGAAAGAGTACTCCCACTACTCCGTGTTCAGTGTCACTGTGACTGTGACTTACACACACACACACACACACACACACACACACACACACACACACACACACACACACACATGTTTGTTTTTCTATACCGGTGGGGACTTACCATTGACTCCCATTCATATCTAACTCCTAACCCTTACCCTAACCCTAACCTTAACCATCACCAAATCAATGCCTAACCCTAAACAAACGTTTTTGCACTTTTACATTTTTTATTAACAACAATATGGCCAAGAAAACGGTGTTGCCACCCATGGGGACCTCATTTTAGGTCCCCACCGTAAGACAAGTCCCCACCTTTATAGCAAATAGTCAGGTCAAAGTCCCCACCGGTATAGCAGAAACAAGTACACACACACACACACACACACACACACACACACACACACACACACACACACACACACACACACACACACACACACACACACACACACACACTGACTGTTTACTGATACTCACTCTGGTAAATCCCTCCATGGTTTACTAAGCCGTCCTAAAGGAACCAAAATTAATAAATGGACATTTTAAAACTTCTTCAACAGCATTATTTTCTGTGAATCATTATCGAAATGAGAATAAAATGCGACATTACAAACTTCTTACATAAAAATGAAAGTGTAAAAAGTCATGACTTACCAAATCCCATATCTGTAAAAAAAAAATAAAAATTACGTTTAGATGTTTAGATCCATAAATTTAAATACTAGGAAACGAAATTAATCAAAATTTAACAGAAAGTTAAACATATTGGCGAAAAAGATAGTAAATATTTATTTAAGGGACAACATAAATTAAAAAATAATACAATCTGATGGACAGGGAAGAGCAAAGTTATACAAATAGTGTTGTCATGATACTGGAATTTCAATATAAAATCACCAAAAATAGTAATGTTCAATGCAACGTTTGATATGACGAGAAGCTGACACATTGAGATTTTTAATAAAAGATAAATCTAACAAGACTATAATAAGACAATAAGGACATTTTTAGATTAACAAAAACATGTTCAGACAGTTCAAATAATCAAAATTGAGTAATAATAATGGATTAGATTTATATAGTGCTTTTCTATTCAGGCATACTCAAAGTGCTTCACAATGAATCCATTATTCATTCACTCACACATTCTCACTCTGGTGGTGGTAAGCTACATTTGTAGCCACAGCTGCCCTGGGGCAGACTGATAGAAGCATGGCTGCCAATCCACGCCTACGGCCCCTCTGACCACCACCAACATTCACACGCATTCATACACCAGTGTGAAAGCAGCACTGGAGGTGGGTAAAGTGTCTTGCCCAAGGACACAACAGCACATGACTAGGTCAGAGCAGGAATCGAACCACCGACCCTTTGATCATTGGACGACCCGCTCTACCACCTGATCCACAGCCGTTCAGAGTTTTGGATTTAAATCAGCTGTAAGAAGCGTCTCCCTTTAAACAAATAATTTCCTGGTGACTTTCTATGAGAGGGAAAATGTTTTCTCTGTAAACACGTTGATCTGTTTGTTACTAAAACCACTGAATGAAGCTGTGCAGTTACACTGTCACTGTATGCATCGTGTTGCAAATAATTTCTTTCATCATGGGACAGTTTCAGACCTAAATGCACTTTAACAGAATATCATTTTAAATGCATAAAGTTTAACAGCTTTGAAGTGCAGCTGCACTGATCAGAAAAATAAGCATAACACACATTTCACAGTTTTCTACCAGCATTCCCAGTAGAAGCACCTCCGACAAAAAATTGTTATATTCCTCGTTGTTCGCCATTAAAACAACATGGCTGGTTCATTTTGTGCCGAAGAAGAGACATGTGGCAGGTTAAACACAGGCTTCTCTGTGAACGCCCACAGAATTTGAAGCAGAAATCCTGAACTGACAAAGAAATCTGAAAACCACCTTTATGACACCTGATATCTCTGACTGGGGTTTAGTTTATGTGGAGTACAACAATCTGGAATAAAGGACTCTCAGATCACTCAGATTTCATTCAACAACACTAGATCTGCAGAACATTGAAATCTTTGAGATTAGAATAAAACATCATAACAGTAAGAATACAACACTAAAATAAGTCCTTACCTGCTGTCAGAGTTCCACTCCAACAAAGATGCTGAAACGTGTGATGCTGTTTTTATGCTGTTGGTCTGTTTTTACTTTCTTTTTCAGTGCCAGTTGCGTGACTTAAAGGAATTTCTTTTTTATCCTGGGATGTATCTACATGCCTGGACGCTGCAGATACATTCTGTTGGGGCATTTGTTCTTGTAATAACATTGTGACTTATCAAACAATCAGCACCAAACAAGACGCCGACAACACCAGGACTCAGCTCACAGACTCACTTTATTATGATCTGACAGATTACATTCAATGATTTCATTTTAAAAGAAAACAATTAAAAACCGTGTAATCAATCAGGCAAACATAAAAATAAAAACAAGTGGAACAAGAAAAGACAACAGGAACAATGTGAGGCATTGGAGCAGAGAGGAAGCATAAAGATGCACAGCAGACAATGTGAGACGTTCAACAACCAGCAGGAGTCACTTCTGTGCAAACAACAACTTATAACTACAGCAGGCAGTTCATTTTATTTCCATGTGTGTTGGTTTGTGTTCTTTCTTCAATTACAAAGGTTCCACTGATTGCTGAAAATAACTGTCCATGGTTTTCTCATTCATACTGAGCGGGAAAGAGTCACATAATGAGCAGTCAGGAGTTCAGTTTTGAAACATTTTGTCCACCATCCCAGGAATGTTGTTGGGTAAGTAAGGCTATTAATAAGATACAGAAAAACACTGACACTCAGTTCATCTTTCAGAGAATAGTTTCACATTTACATATACACTCACCTCCAAAAGTATTGGAACAGGGAGGCCAGTTTCTTTATTTTTGCTGTAAACTGAAAACATTTGGGTTTGGCATCAAACAATGAATGTGAAACAACAGATCAACATTTCAGCTTTTATTTCCAGGTATTTACATCTGGCTCTGATACACAACTTAGACGATAGCATTATTTGTAACCGAATACCACATTTTTAAGTGAGCAAAAGTATTGTAAGAGATCAGCTTAAAATATATTAAAGTGAATCAGATGTAATATTTAGTTAAAATAACGACATCAAGCCTGTGACCCACTGATATCACCAAACTTTAATATTCTTCTTTTCTGATGCTTTTCTAGGCTTTCATCTCAGCCTCTTTCAGCTGTTGTTTGTTTTGGGGGGTTACTCCCTTCAGTCTCCTTTTCAGCAGGTAAAATGCAGCTCTATAAGGTTAAAGTCTGGAGATTGACTTGGTCAGTGTAAAACCTTCCACTTCTTGCCCCTGATGAAGTCCTCTGGTGTGTTTTGGGTCATTATCTTGATCTCCCAATCAGTCTGCTTTCTTTAAACTGGCAGACAAAATGTTTCTGTAGACTTCTGAGTCCATCATGTGTTCCATCATCAGTGAAGATTAATGATCTTATCCCAGAAGAAACTATGCAGCCCAAGTCATGACATCACCTCCTCTGTGTTTCATAGACGAGCTTGTATGTTTGAGATCATGAGCAGGTCTTTTCTTTCTCCAAACTTTAGCTTTTCTATCACTTTGGTAAAGGTCCATCTTTGTCTCATCAGTCCATTAAACTGTCTCAGAATTTTTGAGGCTTGTCTCTGTAAATTCCAGCCTGGCCTTCCTGTTCTTCTTGCTAATGAGTGGTTTGATCTTCTGGTGTAGCTTCTGTATTTTGTTCATGAAGTCTTCTGCTAACAGTAGACTGTGATACCTTCACTCCTGCCCTCTGAAGGTTCTTGTTGATGTCACTAATGTGTTGTCTTGCTTGTCTATAATCAGCAGACGAGGCGTGCTAGCTGGTCTTTTAACTTTTATTATGACCACAACAATCTACATATATACTAGCGTGTCTCCAGTCTCTCACAACCAGCCGATCTACATGTGACTCGATGTCCGGCCACTTCCTGGTTCTGCTCCCGTGGCATGCTGGGTTATGGAGTTCTTTTACACAAACACTCATTACAACACATCTTCCCCCTTTTAAAGAAAAACAATATCAACCAAAACCGAAGCGATGCCGAAGCCTTGCAACTTTACTCTCATCCCTTAAAACACAATATATTAGAAGAAAAAACAATCTCTGACATTAGAACTTAACTTTTTCTTCTCTTTACACCAACACTTGTTTTTTTTTTTTTCGTTTTTTTTATCTGAACTTGTAGCTATTGCTATTTGCTTATTAACCTAACATTCTATCAAGTCTTTAACAACTCTCTATCAGTCTTTTAGGAGGGTGAACATGTCTCCTCGGTCTTGACAGTACTTCAACAGCTGGTGACTTCCCCTGCTTGGAAAATTTTACAGCAGCTGGGGATGCAGATGCTGCTGTCGAACTGCAATCAGTGGGTTCAGGCCCACTCTCAGTGTTCTCTGTAGCCTCCATTGAGTCCTTTTCAACAGTCTGCTTAGCTGGGTCTTCATCAGCTGACTGTAGTTGAAGATCCGTACGATTCCTCCTCAGGGTCGAACTACTTTCTGTCTGGATCCTGTAGGAACGCGGCGCAACTTCCTCTTCCACGTGTTCCTTCTGTCTCCAGGAACCTGTGGAAGCGTCTCTGAAACGTACTAAATCTCCAGGCTTCAAAATAGGCAGGTGTTTTGTCGATCGATCATGCAGCTGCGTTTGTTTCTCCCTCCTTTGCCTTTCTGACTTTGTGTGCACCTTTAGGTGTAAGCAGATCTTCATTTACTGGCAGATTGGACCGAATACGCCTTCCCATCAGCATTTGGGCTGGAGACAGTCCATTTTGCAGAGGTGCACTCCTGTAAATCAGCAAGCTTTTCTGGAAATCATCTCTGTCTTGTGCTTTCTTCATCAGACTCTTTACTGTTTTCACAGAGCTTTCTGTCAGCCCGTTGGATTTTGGATAGTTTGGGCTTGAGGTGAAGTGTTGAAAACCCCATTCTTTTGCAAAGGCAGCAAACTCACAGCTAGAAAATTGGGGTCCGTTGTCTGAGAAAAGTTCACATGGAACTCCATGTCTGGCGAAGACGGTTTTGAGGTAGGTGATGATCGCTTTGCTTGATGTAGACTGTAGCGCTCCTACTTCAGGATAATTAGAGAAGTAGTCTGTGACCACAATGTAGCTCTTTCCATCACAGTCAAACAGATCAGTCCCAACCTTGTAGTATGGTCGATGGGGCACTGGAGGAGTCATCAGCGGCTCAGCCTGTTGCTTTGGTCTTTAGGTGCGGCAAAGTTCACAAGACGCTGTTGTCTGGCTGATGTCTTGATTAATTCTTGGCCAGTACATTACCTCTCTCGCCCTACGTTTACACTTAACTTCTCCAAGGTGTCCCTCGTGTATCTTTTGGGGCATTTGTTTACGTAGTGAAGATGGAATAACAAACTTGCTCCCTTTCATCACTAAGTCATCCACCACTGTGAGCTCTGCTCTGCAATTCCAGTAATCTTGTATTATTACTGGGCAGTCCTTTTTGTTTTCAGGCCATCCTTTTAGAACTGTGCTCTTCAGTTCTCTCATGGTTTCATCTGCCTGCGTCTCAGTCCGTATCTGTTCTGTTCTATCAGCGGTTACTGGGAGTGATGACACAACCATGTCCACGTATGCCTGTATTTCTGCATTTTTCTCACCGTCCTCCTTTTCCTCCTTGTCCACTGCTCTCGACAAGGTATCGGCTGTGTACATGTATTTTCCTTGGGTGTAAATCATGTGCACATCATATTTTTGCAGCCTGATCAACATCCGTTGGATCCGTATAGGACAGTCATTCAGTGGTTTGGACATGATGGACACCAAAGGTTTATGGTCAGTCTCCACCTCAAAGGTTCGACCATAGACATATTGATGAAACCGCTCACATGCATACAGACTTGCTAACAGCTCCTTTTCTATTTGTGCGTACCTGGACTCAGCACTTGTCAAGGCTCTGGAAGCGTAGGCGACCGGCTGCCACTGCTCCTCATGCTGCTGCAACAGCACTGCTCCCAGGCCGTACTGTGATGCATCTGCTGAAATCCTGGTGTGCTTCTCTGGGTCATAGAACTTCAGCACAGGCTCTTGTGTGAGGATCTCCTTCAGTTTTTTAAAGCATTTCTCTTGCTCATGGGACCATATCCATTCAGTCTTTTGTTCTAGAAGACTCCTGAGTGGTGCAGACTGTGTTGACAGCTGTGGCACAAACTTGACAAGGTAGCTGACCATCCCTAAGAATCGTCTGACCTCATCTTTGTTCTTTGGTCTTTCCATGTTATTGATTGCTGACGTTTTTCTTGGGTCTGGTTTCACGCCCTCCTCACTGACAACATCTCCAACGAAGGTAAGTGTTTTTACTCCAAACTCACATTTGTCCTTGTTAAGTTTTAGATTCACTTCCCTTGTCTTGTCCAACACCTGCCTCAGTCTCTTGTCATGTTCTTCTCGTGTGGTCCCCCACACTATGATGTCATCCATCATTGTCTCGACTCCAGGAATGTGCTCAAAGATCATATGAATAGTCTTGTGATAGACTTCTGGTGCTGACAGTATCCAATACGGTAAATGAAGAAACCTGTAACGGCCCTCTGGTGTGTTAAATGTGCACAACTTTGAACTCTCCTCGTCCAATCTCAGCTGCCAGAAACCTGACAAAGCGTCAAGTTTACTGAACCATTTAGGTCCAGCAAACTGTGCCATGATTTCTTCTCTGGTTGGGAACTTGAAATGTTCTCTCTTGATTGTTTTATTCAGATCCCGTGGATCTAAACATGTTCTCAGAGCACCTGTTTTCTTTTGCAGAATCACAAGCGAGCTGACCCATTCAGTTAGTTCATCTATTTTCTTGATGACCTCCAACTTTTCCATGCGTGCTAATTCTTCTTTCAGTTTTTTCCGCAGCGCAAAGGGAACTTTCCTGCAGGGATGCACAACAGGGGGTACGTTCTTGTCAACACATATTTTGTGTTTGCCAGGTAAACATCCAAGCCCTTCAAAGCAGTCTTTATACTCCTCCATTACAGAGTCTTGATCATTTGCTGTCTCTGATGATGAAACTACAAACACTCATTACAACACAACTAACAGTTGTTTTAGGGTCTTCTTTAACAGCTCTCACAATGTTTCTGTCATCTGCTGCTGCTTTCCTTGGTCTACCTGTTCCATGTCTGTTCCTTAGTACACCAGTGGTTTCTTTCTTTCTTCTTCAAGACATTCCAAATGGTTGTACTGTCTATGGCCAATGTTTGTGTATGGGCTCTGATTGTTTTTTTGTTGTTTGTTGTTATTTTTGTTGTTTTTTTAATGGTCTCTCAGCTTCAGAATTGCTTGTTTTTCACCAATAGACAGCTCTCTGGGTTCATGCTGGTTACACCTCTAACTATAGATGCAGTCTGCACAGACAAGACCCAAATGGGAAACTGAACGTAGACATTGAACGCTATCTTTTGCTTGAATAATTAATGTAACTGAACACATCAGGGCAACAAAACACACCTGTCAGTCACATGTCCCAATATTTTTTCTCACCTGAAAAATGGATGGGTTCAAATAAGAGGTGTTGTCTTCTAAGTTGTGTGTCAGATCCAGATGTAAATACCTGGAAATAAAAGCTGAAATGTTGATCTCCTGTCTCATATTCATTTTTGATGTCAAATGTTTTCTGTCTACACAAAAGATAAAAGAATTGGCCTCTCTGTTCCAACATTTTTGGAGGCAAAAGTATACGTAGATAACTTTGTGGCAGGATGAACAGCTGTGCTCCACATCTTTACAGGAATCAATGCAGAACGAGATCCAGCTGCAAAGACAGCACCTGTAGGTGGACACAAGAACCTTCCAGCTTCTTACTTGAAGCAGTAATCAAATCAAAATGAAGCTTTATTGTCATCATATCAGATGAGATAGTGTTTCCCCAGTATCCAAAAACCAGATCAGCAGTTTAGTATTCTGACTGTTTGTGGAATGAAACTGCTGATCAGTCTGGTGGTTTTTTGTTTGATCCTCCAGAAACGTCCTGACATCCTGCAGCTGGACTACCATGTTGAGATGCAGTATGTCAGGACACACTCAACCACACCTCTGTAGAAAGTCCTGAAGATGCTGGTGAGGAGAGAGGGTTGTTTCAGCCTCCTCAGGAAATGCAGTCTCTGCTGGTACCACTAAAAGACCACTGAGGTGTCCTTATTTCAGTTCAGGTCCTGTGAGATCTGCACTCCAAGGAACTTGATGTTCTCCATTCTCTCCTCTGTGCAGCCACTGATGCTGAGGGGAGCATGCTCAGGTTGTGACCTCTGGAAGTTGATCATCATCTGTTTTGTCCACGTTGAGCAACAGGTTTTTCTCTCTGCACCAGCCCTGTAGGTGTTTCACTTCAACCCTGTACATCGATTACTCGTTCCCCTGAATGAGTCTCATTTATGATCTGGATCCCCTCTTGCGTGGCTGCACAGTTGTGTGTTAACAGTGTAAATAACAGTGGACTGAGCACACGGCCTTGAGGAGATCCAGTGCTCAGCGTGATGGTGCTGGAAAAGTTCTTTTGGATGGTAATACACTGGAAGTGGAGCAGGTTTGGCTGTGTTTACCCAAAGAGGGAGAGTCTGCTGTAGACAGCCCAGATCAACAGGCCCGGTTTGAGCTTTATGATGGTGGCTGTCCTGAATAACTGCATCTGTCAAAGCTCGACAAGCCAACTGTGTCCACAGAACTGATGAAGCTGGACTTCCCAGCACCACTGGGTCCATGGAGAAGAATTCTGAGCTGTTGGATGTCCTCATGATGAAGCTGATAATTCTTTACATAGTCCAGATACTGGTCTTTGCTGTATTCAAAGAAGATCATCTTACATTAAATTGTTAGTCAGTGAAGGAGATGTTTAGTGGTTACAGACAGCAGTGAGCAGAGCCAGGATGCTACTAAAAAAAAAAAAAAGAAAGGAAAATGAAGCTAACAGCAGTTGCAATTTATTTCAACAACACACACCGAACTTACATCGAGCTAACACTAAGAAGTTATTTAAAAAAACTCTATTTTACAAACAGACATCAATACATGCAGGTTTCACATTAAAATGCTTCACCATGGACCCTTTGTTAGTGTAAGCATCCTGTTTTCTTAGATGTGAATGCACCTGCCAAGATTCCTTTTTTTAAGACATGGAAATAACCACTTAAAAGAACAGAACTCACAATGGACTGGTTTACATTTTCATGGTTTTTCAGTTGATTAATATATTATTTCTGCATGTTTCCACATAAACAAGCATAATTTATGAGCAGAATGTTGTTTCATATCATTTTGTATTTAACTCAGTAAAATAACAGGCAAAAAGAAGTTGTATGAGCAAGTTTTAACCTCAAATTTAACTCATGTCATGATTTTTTCTACAATTTAATGAATATTAGATACATGAAATGCTTGACAATGAAGACAAGCAACAAATCATGAAGATAAAACTTAGTTAATTATTATTGTCTCAAAACCATAATCATACAGGGAAATTACAAAAACAACAAATGTATTGATTTTATTCCATTAATAGTCTGAAAAATGATAGCATAAAAATGCAATGAATGCTTGAGTTGGTTTCAGCTGGTCGAACGTCTGAATTATTTAAGACCTTGATAATTTGTAGTCAAGTTATGTTTTAAGCCACAGACTTACAGAGAAACTTCAACCGTCAAGAGGAATTTTAACACTCAGGAAGTGAAACTGGTTTGGCAACATATAAAATGCTGATGCTGTAGAGGACAAGAACACATCTGATTTTATAACAGACATTTAGTAGCACCAGGCTAAAACAAATAATTTAAAAATATGCAAGGAGTGTTTGGAATGTTAGTTTTAGTATTATTTTATTGCATCATTATAATTCACTAAATATATATATTGCTTTCCAGAAACTCCTGGGCAGGTAATGCAACAAATAAAACAAAAAATTAGGACACCATTATACTGGAAACTGCTCTTTTCCAAATCTGTTGCTGCTGACCTGGTGTTACATCAGTGGTCGTGGCTGAAGATGAACTAAAAAGTGCTGCCAGGTTGAGATGCAGCGACCTGACAAACAGTTTCAGTGACAAGATGTTAAGATATTATGTAGAACATGTGTGTAAAACAACTGAGATGTCACTGGTTCTAAAGAAAGATGTTTAGGTGTGAGAGAATTATCCATCTGAAACTGTGATGGATGTTTACTGAGCAGAAAATGTCCTTCTATGTCTGAACATTTAACATGTTCTTTTATCTTTCTAACTGAGGGTCTCATTTGCAGCTACGCTCCACTTTACTTTTCCTATTTAAGCCATCTGATTATTTTTATTTAAACCAGAAGCAACAAGCAGTAAGCAGTGAAGCACAGAGGAATGTGACAGAGGTCATTTCTTGGCATAAAAGTTTGCAGCAGATGATCAATAAGAGAAAATATGGAATCAACATGAAGTTAAAGCTGTCTTTGTCTGCCCTCTAGGGTTTAAAACAAGAACAGTTCATTAGCCTGTGACACATAGAAGTATATTCCTGTTTAATCCTGCAGGAGTAATGTTTCATCAGCCTTTAATCACAGTCTCACTTCTGATACTGAAGGAGTCTCCAAAAGTAAACCTACAAATACATGAACAGAGGTGATGGAGGGACGGAGAGCAGCAACAGCTGGAGGAAAAGAAAACGGGTGTTGACTTTCTTCTATTTCTGTTCTGTGTAAGATTCTTCTTTTTCTATCATCAAAATGTTCAGAATCTGTTATTAAGTGAAAAATAATCACATCTCAAACATGAAAGAATTCTTATTTGGACAAAATATAACACAAGCAATAATACAAATGATTATTCTGAAACAAAATGACAAAAAAGTCATAAAAACACACTGATTCTTATCTGGCTCATTTTGGAGCCACTAATAGAAGAATGTAGGGTCCAATCACTGGAGCATCTGAGGGTTAAATGGTGTTTTATTTTGCATTTAATCACTGAATTGTGTTTTTTGTGGGGGGGCTTTTTTGTGCTTTGCAGTGACTCCATCGGTTAGAGTAGGATTGTGATTTTATGATTTTGGACTGTAGATCTCTACATTCCCTGTTCTCCAATTTGTCTCATGGTTGACTTGTGGTTTATCAAGTTTAACACCTAGTTTAGTTTGCTTCTGCTTTAGTTGTGTTGTAGATTACCCTCTGAGTTAAGTTGAGAGCGTTAGCTAGGTTAGGTGGGTTTTTGTAGATTGGCTTATTTTTTGTATTAGGTTTGGTTTAGTTTTCCCCCAACTGCTGTTCTCTGAACCTCTGTGACAGTCTGGTCTTTATTATTATTATTATTATTATTATTATTATTAATCACAATCATAATAATTTTGTTAAGGCCGGTTTGCATCACATTAAACACATGTTGTTGTTAAACTGCTGTGGAGACGTCCACTTGATGTTCCTCTTTAGAGAGAGCTGTGTTTGGACATCCAGCTGCCTCTGCCAGACTGTTCCCATTGTTGTGGTGCAGCTCTACCATGTCAACCCTGCTGCACTGTTCAGCAACACAATTCCATCAGAGACGACCTTCATAAGAGTTGAAAGGACAAATCAACACAAAGCTTTCTTCTTAGAGGACATTAGATGGAAATTTATGAATGTAGATGGATGGATGGTGTCTCTATCTATCTATCTGTCTGTCTGTCTGTCTGTCTGTCTGTCTGTCTGTCTGTCTGTCTGTCTATCTATCTATCTATCTATCTATCTATCTATCTATGTCTGATCTCAGAGAGCTCTAGCAGCTTTTACAAAAAAGAAATAAACTGCATGCACACATTTACTCAGGTTAATTAGACAGTAGATCAAATCAGACACATGTTTGGATTTCGCATTAGTCCAGATTAGACATAAAACTATAATGATATCGTAAACCATGAGACTATTTTCTTGCATAAAATAAATATTTGTCCTTGAATGTAAAAGAAAAGTAGTAATTCAAGGACAAATATTTAAAAACCTATAATTTGTGTGAAATCAAACCTGTAGTATGAGCTGTATTCAAGATTACATGTGTTTGACATCATATCATAAACATGTTTTCATTTAGAATCAGTGTCGATTATATGCAAAATAAAACAACAACAATATAATAAATGATGTTCATTTCCAGTAAGAAGCTGCTGCTTTATTATTTTCATCTGTATTTTGTTGAACGTGTTCATTTTTTTGAGATAGAAGCCAATCAACTTCTCTCAGTTAAAGTTGTTTATTCTGCAATGCCAAGTAGCTTGATATCAAGGACCATCACTATTCAGAGGACTATTGTTAACAAAATGTTAATCTGAAGGTGTCTTCCCAGGAATGGATCAAGTTCACAGTATCAGGAGTCTTTTTATGGAATGTGCAACAATCTCATTGGTCAAAAACTGTTGGAGACTACAGTGCCTTTCAGTTATAAGTGAACATTATTTACATGATAAAAGGGTAAATTAAGAGAAATTACGTGCCCGATTACATAAGCTGTTGCGCCAACTATTTCATGTATTGGAGACACTTAATTTCTTTCTTATTATTTTTATTTAATCTTATTCTTTTATTATTATTTTTATTTTAAAATCCCTCTCTCAAAGGCACATTAGGGGTTGAATCAGTGTTATTTATTCACCCTGGAGTTTGGTCGTTGTCTCGGGTGTCTGAGCTACAGCTGTGGTCTGTTTTCTAAGTTACAGCTTGTTAATGCCTAACATACAGAGTGACTTCATTTGGGATACTTTTGTTCTGTCGTTTGGGGACAGGATAGGGGGATATGCGCTGGTAACTGGTGTTTTGTGTGCACTTTATTTTGAGTTCTACAACAGACGGATGTTGAATAGGCTGTTTTTCCGACATTCTAATCAATGTTTTGTTTTTCAGTATTTTTTTTACTGTTGTTTCTTGTATTAATTAAACAATGCCAGGGTCATTGAAACTGATTTCATGGAATGTCCAGGGAATAGGTAATGTCGTTAAAAGGAAAAAAAGATTTAACTTATCTTAAAAAACAAAAAAGCGATATCGCATTACTTCAAGAAACAAAATTATCTGATGTAGAGCACTTAAAGTTGAAGAGAGATTGGGTTGGTCAGGTTTATTTTTCTTCCTACTGTCAAAGTAAGAGGGGTACAGCAATTCTCATTAATAAAAATCTACCATTTATTTTGGAGTATGAGGAAAAGGATTCAGAAGGTAGATTTATTCTAATTTCAGGGTCAATTCTAAAACAACATATAACTATTTTAAATATTTATGCCCCAAATTCTGACTCGCCTAGCTTTGTCTCTGAAATTATTTTAACGTTTAACTATCACTGTAAGGGCCTTGGCTTTCTCACAGGTGACTTTAATTGCATAATAAATCCTTATTTGGACAGATCTTCCTCCGCAGCAGTTCCAAACCCTAGTTCATCCTCTGTCCTTAAAAATTTGAGTACAGACTGAGGTTTGATAGATGTTTGGCATCAGTTAAACCCTAATGTCAGAGATTACACATTTTACTCCCATCCTCATAATTTATAATCAAGACTTGATTACTTTTTCATTCCAAAACAATTTTTACATGCAGTCGTTGCTTGTCATATAGACTCTATTGTTCTGTCAGATCATGCCCCTGTCCATTTGCATATTAACTCAGAATTTAGTATCCCTAGATCTCCATCATGGAGATTCAATACCTCTTTGTTAAATAGCGATCCGTGTATTGATTTCATACAGAAAAACCTATCTCAATATTGGCTTGATAACAAAGATTCCCCAGTCTTTCCCACTATGATCTGGGATGCAGCTAAGGCCACTTTACGTGGACTTTTAATTTCTTATGCATCTTATCAAAAGAAAACTCAAGAGGGTAATAGGAAAGCCTTAGAAAAAGAGGTGCACAATTTAGAGCAACTACATAAACAATCACCCACGACTGCAAATTTTAAATTGTTGTCCACTGAAAAGATGAAACTTAAGTTGGACTATACTCATGATATCCAGAAATTACTATTGTACACTAAAAAAAAATATTATGAATTTGGAAACAAAGCTAGCCGTTTACACACGTGGACAAAATTGTTGGTACCCCTCAGTTAAAGAAGGAAAAACCCACAATTCTCACTGAAATCACTTGAAACTCACAAAAGTAACAATAAATAAAAATTTATTGAAAATTAAATAATCAAAAACAGCCATTACTTTTAAATTGTTGATTAACATAATTATTTAAAAAAACAAACTAATGAAACAGGCCTGGACAAAAATGATGGTACCTCTATAAAAGATTGAAAACTATTTGACCAGAGTGACATGATTAACTCAGGTGTGTCATTTAATTGACATCACAGGTGTTTCCAAACTCATAATCAGTCAGTCTGCCTATTTAAAGGGAGACAAGTAGTCACCCTGCTGTTTGGTGAAAAGGTGTGTACCACACTGAACATGGACAACAGAAAGCGAAGGAGAGAATTGTCCCAGGACATCCGAAAAAAAATTATAGACAAACATCTTAAAGGTAAAGGCTATAAGACCATCTCTAAACAGCTTGAAGTTCCTGTGTCAACAGTGGCTCATATTATTCAGAAGTTCAAGACCCACGGGACAGTAGCCAACCTCCCTGGACGTGGCCGCAAGAGGAAAATTGATGACAAATTGAAGAGACGGATCGTTGGAATTGTATCCAAAGAACCCAGAGCAACCTCCAAAGAAATTAAAGGTGAACTCCAAGGCCAAGGTACATCAGTGTCAGATCGCACCATTCGTCGTTGTTTGAGCCAAAGTGGACTTCAGGGGAGACGACCAAGGAGGACACCACTGCTGAAAAAAACTCATAAAAAAGCCAGACTGGAATTTGCAAAAATGCATGTTGACAAGCCACAAAGCTTCTGGGAGAATGTCCTTTGGACAGATGAGACCAAACTGGAGCTTTTTGGTAAGGCACATCAACTCTATGTTCATAGACTCAAAAACCAAGCATACGAAGAAAAGAACACTGTCCCTACGGTGAAACATGGAGGAGGCTCAGTAATGTTTTGGGGCTGCTTTGCTGCATCTGGCACAGGGTGTCTTGAAAGTGTGCAAGGTAAGATGAAATCTGAAGACTATCAAGGCATTCTGGAGAGAAATGTGCTGCCTAGTGTCAGAAAGCTTGGTCTCAGTCGCAGGTCATGGGTCTTCCAACAGGACAACGATCCAAAACACACAGCCAAAAACACCCAAGAATGGCTGAGAGAAAAGCGTTGGACTATTCTAAAGTGGCCTTCTATGAGCCCAGATCTGAATCCCATTGAACATATGTGGAAGGAGCTGAAACATGCCATTTGGAGAAGACACCCATCAAACCTGAGACAACTGGAGCTGTTTGCTCATGAGGAGTGGGCCAAAATACCTGTTGACAGCTGCAGAACGCTCATTGACAAATACAGAAATCGTTTAATTGCAGTGATTGCCTCAAAAGGTTGTGCAACAAAATATTAAGTTATGGGTACCATCATTTTTGCCCAGCCCTATTTCATTAGTTTGTTTTTTTTTAATAATTATGTTAGTCAACAATTCAAAAGTGATGGCTGATTTTGATTATTTAATTTTCAATAAATTTTTATTTATTGTTACTTTTGTGAGTTTCAAGTGATTTCAGTGAGAATTGTGGGTTTTTCCTTCTTTAACTGAGGGGTACCAACAATTTTGTCCACGTGTGTACTTGCTCATCAATTAAAATCTCAATGCGCCGATCGTTTGATTAACCAGAAAAAGACCTCTCGTGGTTCGGTTACATGTGATCCGGTAAAAATCAACTCTACATTTAAAGACTTCTACAAATCACTTTATAGTTAAAATAATACTGACTCAGGCATCACCGGTTACTTAAATAGTTTGTCTCTTCCTACAGCCACGGATGAGGATTGTTCTCTTTTAAATGCTGCTTTTACACCGGAGGAGGTCTGGTCCGCTATCAAGGCAATGCCCAGCGGGAAATGTCCTGGTCCGGACAGCTTCCCATTACAGTTCTACAAGAGATTCTGGCAGGAGATTCACCCCATTCTTATGCCTGCCTTTAATAATATTCTAAATGGTGAGGTTCCCCCCTCTTGGAGTCAGGCTTCTGTTAGTTTACTTTTAAAAAAGGATAAAAATCCCCTTGAATGTTCTTCTTACAGACCCATTAGCCTTCTTAATGTCGATTATAAAATTATAGCAAAAGTACTGCTCGTAGACTTGAAAGAGTGCTCCCTAAAATTATTAAACCAGACCAGACAGGATTTGTGAAGTCTAGATATGGTTCTGACAACGTAAGACGTGCTTTAAATATTGTTCATCTTATCAATACCAACAAAGATCCAGGGTTGATTGTTTCCTTAGACGCTGAAAAGGCCTTTGACCGAGTAGAATGGTCTTTTCTTTTTTCTGTATTGAATAAATTCGGTCTAGGCTCTAAATTCATTAACATAATAAAAATCCTTTACTCAGACCCAGTTGCAAGGGTTAACACTAACGGGCTCATGTCGGATAGTTTTCCTGTGCGCAGAGGTTGTAGGCAGGGTTGCCCCCTGTCCCCTCTCCTGTTCACACTCTTTATTGAACCCCTGGCTGAGGCCATTAGATCTCATTCTAATATACAGTGCCTTGTGAAAGTATTCAGCCCTCTTGAACTTTGGCTTTATGTTTTGGATCATTGTCCTGTTGGAAGATAAATCTCCGTCCCAGTCTCAGGTCTTTTGCAGACTCCAACAGGTTTTCTTCCAGAATGTTCCTGTATTTGGCTCCATTCATCTTCCCATCAGTTTTAACCATCTTCTCTGTCCCTGCTGAAGAAAAGCAGGCCCAAACCATGAGGCTGCCACCACCATGTTTGACAGTGGGGATGGTGTGTTCAGGGTGATGAGCTGTGTTGCTTTTACGCCAAACATATCGTTTTGCATTGTGGCCAAAAAGTTCCATTTTGGTTTCATCTGACCAGAGCACCTTCTTCCACATGTTTGGTGTGTCTCCCAGGTGGCTTGTGGCAAACTTCAAACCAGACTTGTTATGGATATCTTTGAGAAATGGCTTTCTTCTTGCCACTCTTCCATAAAGGCCAGATTTGTGCAGTGTACGACTGATTGTTGTCCTATGGACAGACTCTCCCACCTCAGCTGTAGATCTCTGCAGTTCATCCAGAGTGATCATGGGCCTCTTGGCTGCATCTCTGATCAGTCTTCTCCTTGTTCCAGGTGAAAGTTTAGAGGGACGGCCGGGTCTTGCTAGATTTGCAGTGGTCTGATACTCCTTCCATTTCAATATGATTGCTTGCACAGTGCTCCTTGAGATGTTTAAAGCTTGGGAAATCTTTTTTATCCAAATCCGGCTTTAAACTTCTCCACAACAGTATCTGGGACCTGCCTGGTGTGTTCCTTGGTCTTCACGATGCTCTCTGCACTTTCAACAGAACCCTGAGACTATCACAGAGCAGGTGCATTTATACGGAGACTTGATTACACACAGGTGGATTCTATTTATCATCATCAGTCATTTAGGACAACATTGGATCATTCAGAGATCCTCACTGAACTTCTGGAGTGAGTTTGCTGCACTGAAAGTAAAGGGGCCGAATAATATTGCACGCCCCACTTTTCAGTTTTTTATTTGTTAAAAAAGTATAAAATATCCAATAAATTTCGTTCCACTTCACGATTGTGTCCCAATTGTTGTTGATTCTTGACAAAAAAATTAAAAATTTATATCTTTATGTTTGAAGCCTGAAATGTGGCGAAAGGTTGAAAAGTTCAAGGGGGCCGAATACTTTCACAAGGCACTGTAGATAGAGCTCTTTATTGTCCCGAAGGAAATTTGTTTTCACAAGCTGTCATGTCACACATCATAACATACATACAAGGACAAAGGAAAGAAAAATTCACAATATGACACACAAAAATAGAGTTCAAGTTCAGCGCGGTAGCTTATTGAGGATGATGATAGCTGATGGAACAAAACTTCTGTTGTAACGGACATAATGCCATCTTAATGCTCGAAATCTGCGTCCAGAGTGGACGAGCTGGAACATGTGATAAAGAGGGTGTTCAGTGTCCGAAATTATTGATCTGGCGAGACGGGCTATTGCCTTATTATTGAGTTCAGATAAGTTAGGTGTAGGTTGATGTATAATTTTAGATGCAATACATGTAATTTTAACAAGTCGGTTTCTGTCTGAAACTGATAAAGTATAAAAACAGGAAGAACAATACAGCAGAATGGACTGGATTATACTTTTGTACAGCAGCAACAAGAGATGAAGAGCAACATGAAGAGAACTGAGTGTACGGAGAACATGAAGTCTTTGTTGTGATCGTTTATAAATATCTGTGACATGATGTTTAAAGGTAAAGTCATTGTCCAAAGTGAGTCCAAGGTATTTAAATATGTTCACCTGTTCTATTGGATTATGATCGATGAAAATTCTATTCAAACTCGATGTAGGTGGGTTGAAAACCATCTCCTTTGTCTTACTGGAGTTAATACAGCCATGACCATAAGTTTGGACACAAGTACCATGACGCTTGTGAATCTTAGAAAATACCACAAAATTGTCACTTACAATATAAATACCAGTCATAGCCATCAACCAAAGTGAAATATATTTCATTTTGGTTGATGGCTATGACTGGTATTTGTATTGTAAGTGACAATTTTGTGGTATTTTCTAAGATTCACAAGCGTCATGGTACTTGTGTCTAAACTTATGGCCATGGCTGTATACCATACTTGTGAATGACTCTGACCTTTTGTGTATTTATTTTTTTGTCTTTTTCCATTTTTGCCATTTTTCCGATTTAGGAGGGCGTGGTAGTAAGTCGGTTGATTTTCAGCCATTTATGGCCATGGTGTGCATTTTTTATTTTATATCTTTCATTACACAGTAGGTTGTGATATTTTTAATATATGACACATAAGCTTTTAGCTAAATTTACTATGTATTTCATTGTGCTGGGTGCAAATCACTTAAGCTGAAGCGTTACCCTCAAGAAATTAGCTACATTTCTCACTCTGAATTGACCTATGTGTACACTAAGGCACCAATACTTGTTTCAAATGTTTGGTAGATGTGTTTATGACATCTGATAAAGATTTTGTGTTGCCAGAATTAACATAGCACTTAAAACAAGCAAAAACAGCAGCACCAGATTTTCGTTTTTGGGTATTCTCATAAAGATACATTTCTGGCTGGTGACAAAGTTCGGACAAATATTCTGAGGAGAACTTTTAACCCAGAGTCGAGAAGGGTATTGCCTATGAAAAAATGCATTGAACACGTAGATCCAGCGTAGTGGAGCGAAATTCACTTTCTAGGCACTTTATCCATGGTCCCAAAACAGGCTAAACGCAGGTTCTGTAAGTTTCCCACCATTTCCGTGTAAAGTCCTGCACGTCTTCGCCCTGGACATCTGTGAGATGCATATAGCATCGTTTCGATCCTTTTTTAGTAACTTTTGAAGGCGGTTTCCTTGTCTTTCTTTTGTTTTTGTCATCTTCGCTAGTATCTGTCGACGCCAT
The DNA here is from genome assembly GCF_021347895.1 of Acanthochromis polyacanthus. Classification (NCBI taxonomy): domain Eukaryota; kingdom Metazoa; phylum Chordata; class Actinopteri; family Pomacentridae; genus Acanthochromis; species Acanthochromis polyacanthus. The sequence goes on along the minus strand of NC_067133.1, from coordinate 29,184,105 downwards.
GTTGTGTGTTTATCTGATACGATGGCAAAAAGACTCGGCTCCTATTGGTCCACGTGACCAAAAACCGCTGCACGCACTGCAAATCCTAGTCCGCCCGTGTAAATATCAGTACGCCACAGTAAAAAAAAAGACACACAAAAACGCTAATTATTAAAAAATGACTGGAAACAGTGAGTAGAAACTTTTTTGGGGTACTAATTAGCAATAGATATATCTTATAAAGCAGAGTTCATGTAGATCCACTTGAGTGGAACGAACCAACACAATCTCATTCAGCCAATACAGCCTAATTCTGGGGTGATTTCCCAGTGATAGTTCTTCACAGGAAAGATGCAGTACAATGGAATACCAAGGGCAGCACTCAGTTCCTCTATCTAAAATTCATGGTTTGTGAAATCAGAAATAAAGTTGTAACAGCAGTCGTTTTTCAGGAGTCAGAATGTTAAATTATGGAGCAACATTTCAGTCCAACTGAAACATCTCTCCACAGATTCATATCATCACCAACATTGCTGAATGACAGAAAAAACTGAAGCTGAGTTCAAGTTGAGTTGATTTCTTTTTTTAAGACAAGCAGAAATAACCACTCAAAAGAACATAACTCACAATGGACTGGTGTACATTTTAATGGGTTTTTAGTTTATTCGTGTGATTATTTTTTCATGTTTCCACACACAAAAAGCGCAGTCTTTGAGCAGTAGGTTGTTTCATGTCACCATTTTGTATTCAACTAAGTAAAATAACAGGCAATAAAAAAATGTATGAACAAGTTATAAGCTCAAATTGAAAGCGTGTCATGATTTTTTTCTACAATTTAATGAGTACTAGATACAGTGAAACCTCGTTTATCGCGGGGGTTACGTTTCAAAAAGAACCCGCGATAGGCGAAATCCGTGAAGTAGTCAGATTTATTTTTTACAGTTATTATACAATACTGCACTTGGGGGAGCGCTGCAGCTGCAGCCAGGTGGACGCCGCGGCGGTACTCTTGCCTCAGAGAGTGGACCGGCTGAATCAACTGGAGCAGTCCAGGGTGGGGAAGCCTCGCGCCGGCGCTCTTCTCCTGGGGAGCGCGGCTGCGGTGGCCTGAGACGACTGGGGACCACGTCCACTGTCCGGTTGACAGCGGGGGAAAAGAATAAGGCTGCTCCGTCAGCTCCTTCTTTCAGGGTGTCTCACTTCATGGAGACCAAGGAGAGAAATGATCCAGCGCTCCACAGCAGGCAGCGCTGGCCTGTATGGCAGAGATGAGGCGTGGAGACTGTTCACGTTGGTCAGTCCCTTAGCCAATCAGGATGCAGAACACAAAAACGCATAAAAAAATGCTCTAAAAAAATCCGTGAAACAGCGAAGCCGTGAAAGGTGAACCGCGTTATAGCGAGGGTTCACTGTACATGAAAAGCTTGACATTGAAAAAAAGCAGCAAGTATTAATGCACATCAGAGTTAGATTTCTTTCATGTTTCAAACATGCAAAGTGTCCCTCAGCAGTTGTACATCAGTCCTGCAGTTTGTTGAGGAAGTCTTCACCAAAGTAGACCATCTCTCTCAGTGCGACCAATATCAGAGCATTAATGTCATCACTTGTTTTGGTCTCTGAACTGTAGTTCTTCACAAGAAAGATGCAGTTCAGTGGAATGCCCAGCAGGGAGCTGCATTTTTCGGCCTAGGTTTTATAGAAACATCATTTCTGTTAACAGTGACTGAACAGTGGAGACCAAAGAAGAAGTTTGTCCTGAAATTCCAGATTATATTAAAAGATTTCAAAAGTTAACTTAAAATAAAACAGAAACTCACCTGTTCCTTCAGAAAGCAGCTCAAATAGGCATCTTTGATATATCCCCTGACTTTTGGACAGGCGTCATCAATTTTGGTTATAAGAACCAGTTGAGGAATGCCTGTTGATGCACAAAACTAGTCTTTATTTTACCCATTATTTGTTTTTCAACTGTCTTGAATCATAAAAGCCAACATCATACCAATAATACATAAAGTATTAACTGTTGCAGTGTCTGTTCTTACCCATTTCACTGGCTGTCTGTCTGACCTCTCTCATCTTCTTCACATCTTCTCCCGTCATTTCAGAGATCTTGTCAGCAGGAACAACAGAAACCAGAACATGAACTCTATCATCCAGAGTGGGAGATGGGTTGTAGAAATCACCTCCTGTTAGCGGTTCTTTGGGGTTGAACTAGAAACAAGTTTAAAACATTAACTGCTAAAGGCATTTAAATAATATTTTCTGAACAATGCAACACATTTAAATGAGACAGTTACTCAGCAGACAGTAAAATAATAAGTGATAACTTAAATAATGTCAGATTTGAAAGGACTTTACCTTGTAACCGTCCTTCACATGTCCCTTCAGGGCCAGTTTGATGTCTTCCACATGAACTCCCCGTCTAGCTGATTGCTGAAAGCCCATGGTGTCACTGAACATGAAAGAATAAGATCCCCCTGAGTCTTTGCTGATTTTGTACGGTGTGTACTGTGAAGCAGAAAGTGTAAGATGTCAGTATCATTTTAGGAAAACACTGATAAATTTTCAGTACAAAAAATCAAAGACATCAGAGCTTCAAGGAAACTGTGGGAAAGCTTTGGATTATATTCTGAGCTTTTATTTCATATCTGCACAGTTCCTAAAATTTAACTGTATGAAATTAAAACAGATCAAGGTGAGATAAGAACAACAAAAACAGAGGGGATCTCTTCCCCCTCTTTGTCATTACCGTGGCCATAAACAGAAGACCACAGGCTGTCATGAAGTGCTCTGGGAAATTATTTTGCAACACCTCAGAACAGTGACTGTATTTTTCTAGCTTCCTCATCAGTTTTCATATATACAACTTAAAACCCCATCGAGGTATCTTAGTTTTATTATTTTATTACTGTTTTATGTCTTCACTTTACTGTTCTGACACCTGCACTGAAATAGAATTCTTCAGCAAAAGCTAGTTGTTGGTGCCATCACTGTTTAATACTGGCATTTTATATTAGATTGGTTAACAAATACTAATGTCACAGGTATCCTTTTATACCGTCTGGTTATTAAAAACTAATCTACATCTTTAAACCTCCATCAACATTTCTCATGACCACTTCCTTGTCCATCTGGACCAGCTTTACTGTGTGTCATATTTTAAAGATCATTTTAGACTGTCTTACTGATTGAAACTCATAGACAGCATGAGGAAGAAAACTGTAAAGTTTCTCCAACGTGAGACAAGTTTATTTGCAGGGTCAGTAACTGGGGAATTAGAATTTTCAAATTTTTATAGATTTGTGGCTGATTTTCACTTGGAATCACCAAAATCAAAAACAGTTGTTCTTACTGTTTGGGTGAAGCTGCTCCCTCCAGTGATTGCATCTACCGCACGTCCAGCAGTGATTCTGTTTTGTAAAACACTGTCGACAGAGTTGATGAAACTGGATTTTCCAGCACCAACTGGTCCATGAAGCAGAATTCTGAGATTTTTGACATTTCCAGGCTGGTAGGATTTCAAAAATTCAAGATTTTCCTGAGAGTTCCTGTTAATCCATGAATAAAAAACACATAATTATATTATCGGTATTATTTTTATTTTTGATTACACAACACCGTGATTGATGATCTGTTTGTCACACACACACACACACACACACACACACACACACACACACACACACACACACACACACACACACACACACACACACACACACACACACACACACTGACTGTTTGTTTACTGATACTCACTTTGGTACATCCCTCCATGGTTTACTAAGCCACCCTAAAGGAACCAAATTGAATAAATGGACATTTTAAAACTTCATCAACAGCATTATTTTCTGTGAATCATTATCAAAATTAGAAAAGATGCAACATTAAGAACTGCTTACATAAAAGTGAAAGTGTAAAAAGTCATGACTTACCAAATCCCATATCTGTAAAATAATACAGTTAGATGTTTAGATGCATGAATTTAAAGAAAAATACATGAAAATGAAATGAATCAAAAGTTAAGATACACTTGAACATATTAGAAATAAAGATAGTAAACATTTATTTAAGAGACATCATAGAATAGAAAATAATACAAGCTGACAGACAAGAACAAAGTCATACAAATTCAATTCAATTTTATTTATACAGCATCAATTACAGGTCAAACTGTCTTCATATGCCTGAAATAGTAGTGTTGTCATGATACGGGAATTTCAATACAAAATCACCAGAAACAGTAATATTCAATGCAACTTTTGATACGATGAGAAGCTGACACGTTGAGATTTTTAATAAAAGATAAATCTAACAAGATAGGACATGACAATCACTTAAACTTTAGATTAACAAAAATGTGTTCTTGGATTTAAATCAGCTGTAAGAAGCGTCTCCCTTTAAATAAATCCTTTCCTGATGACTCTTCATGAGACTCAGATTCTCAGCTGAAGGAAAATGTTTTCTCTGTAAACATGTTGATCTGTTTGTTACTAAAACACTGAATGAAGGCGTGCAGTTACACTATCACTGTCATACCTTTCATTATGGGACAGTTTCAGACCTAAATGCACTTTAACACGATATCTTTTTAAATACATGACGTTTAAACTTTAACAGCTTTAAAGTGCAGCTGCATTGATCAGAAAAATAAATATACTAACACATGTTTAACAGTTTTCTACCAGCATTCCCAGTAGAAGCACCTCCGACAAAAAATTTTTATATTCCTTGTTGTTCGCCATTAAAACAACATGGTTGCTTCATTTTGTGCCGAAGAAGAGACATGGAAGGTTAAACACAGGCTTTTATGTGAACGTCCACAGAATTTGAAGTAGAAATCCTGAAAAGAAATCTGAAAACCACCTTTATGACACCTGATATCTCTGACTGGGGTTTAGTTTATGTGGAGTACAACAATCTGGAATAAAGGACTCTCAGATCACTCAGATTTCATTCAACAACACTAGATCTGCAGAACATTGAAATCTCTGAGATTAGAATAAAACATCATAACAGTAAGAATACAACACAAAAATAAGTCCTTACCTGCTGTCAGAGTTCCACTCCAACAAAGATGCTGAAACGTGTGATGCTGTTTTTATGCTGTTGGTCTGTTTTCACTTTCTTTTTCAGTGCCAGTTGCGTGACTTAAAGGAATTTCTTTTTTATCCTGGGGTGTGTCTACATACCCGGAGGCTGCAGATACACCCTGTTGGGGCATTTGTTCTTGTAATAACATTGTGGTTTATCAAACAACCAGCACCAAACAAGATGCTGAAGCACCAGGACTCAGCTCACAGACTCACTTTATTATGATCTGACAGATTACATTCAACAGTTATATTTAAACAGAAAACAATTGAAACTGTGCAAAATCAATCAGGTACGTATAAAAATGAAAAACAAGTGGAACAAGAAAAGACAACAGGAACAATGTGAGGCATTGGAGCAGAGAGGAAGCATAAAGATGCACAACAGACAATGTGAGACGTTCAACAACCTGCAGGAGTCACTTCTGTGCAAACAACAACTTATAACTACAGGAAGCAGTTAATTTTATTTTCATGTGTGTTGGTTTGTGTTCTTTCTTCAATTACAAAGGTTCCACTGATTGCATATAGTTTTTCTCATTCACGCCGAGCGGGAAGAGTTGCAAAACAACCAGTCAGGAGTTCAGTTTGTAGCATTTGTTCAGCATCCCAGGAATGTTGCTGGGTAAGTAAGACTATTAACAAGGCAAGGCAAGGCGAGGCAAATTTATTTATATAGCACATTTCAACAACGAGGCAATTCAAAGTGCTACAGAAAAGCACTGACTCTCAGTTCAGCTTCAGTTTCACATTTACATATACACACCTCTCTAAAAATATTGGAACAGTGAGGCCAATTCCTTTATTTTTGCTGTAGACTGAAAACATTTGGGTTTGACATCCAACTTAGAAGACGGCATTATTTGTACAGAACACCAAATTTTTAGGTGAGCAAAAGTATTGGAACAGAAAACAGATTAAAGTGAATGAGACTTAATATTTAGTTGCAATAATTGAATCAAGCCTGTGACCCACTGACATCACCAAACTTTAACATTCTTCTTTTCTGAGGCTTTTCTAGGCTTTCATCTCAGCCTCTTTCAACTGTTGTTTGTTTTGGGGGGGTTGCTCCTTTCAGTCTCCTCCTTTGCAGGTAAAATGAATCTCTATAAGGTTAAAGTCCAGAGATTGACTTGGTCAGTGTAAAACCTTCCACTTCTAGCCCCTGATGAAGTCCTCTGGTGTGTTTTGGGTCATTATCTTGATCTCCCAATCAGTTTACTTTCTTTAAACTGGCAGACAAAATGTTTCTGTAGACTTCTGAGTTCATCATGTGTTCCATCATCAGTGAAGATTAATGATCTTATCCCAGAAGAAACTATGCAGCCCAAGTCATGACATCACCTCCTCTGTGTTTCATAGATGAGCTTGTATGTTTGAGATCATGAGCAGGTCTTTTCTTTCTCCAAACTTTAGCTTTTCCATCACTTTGGTAAAGGTCCATCTTTGTCTCATCAGTCCATTAAACTGTCTCAGAATTTTTGAGGCTCGTCTCTGTAAATTCCAGCCTGGCCTTCCTGTTCTTCTTGCTAATGAGTGGTTTGATCTTCTGGTGTAGCTTCTGTATTTTGTTCATGAAGTCTTCTGCTAACAGTAGACTGTGATACCTTCACTCCTGCCCTCTGAAGGTTCTTGTTGATGTCACTAATGTGTTGTCTTGCTTGTCTATAATCAGCAGACGAGGCGTGCTAGCTGGTCTTTTAACTTTTATTATGACCACAACAATCTACATATATACTAGCGTGTCTCCAGTCTCTCACAACCAGCCGATCTACATGTGACTCGATGTCCGGCCACTTCCTGGTTCTGCTCCCGTGGCATGCTGGGTTATGGAGTTCTTTTACACAAACACTCATTACAACACATCTTCCCCCTTTTAAAGAAAAACAATATCAACCAAAACCGAAGCGATGCCGAAGCCTTGCAACTTTACTCTCATCCCTTAAAACACAATATATTAGAAGAAAAAACAATCTCTGACATTAGAACTTAACTTTTTCTTCTCTTTACACCAACACTTGTTTTTTTTTTTTTCGTTTTTTTAATCTGAACTTGTAGCTATTGCTGAACAGTAGACTTTGAGACCTTCATTTGTGCCCTCTGAAGGTTCTTGCTGATGTCACTAACAGTTGTTTTAGGGTCTTCTTTAACAGCTCTCACAATGTTTCTGTCATCTGCTGCTGCTTTCCTTGGTCTACCTGTTCCATGTCTGTTCCTTAGTACACCAGTGGTTTCTTTCTTTTCTTCTTCAAGACATTCCAAATGGTTGTACTGTCTATGGCCAATGTTTGTTTAGTGGCTCTGATTGTTTTTTTTTGTTTGTTTGTTTGTTTTAAATGATCTTTCAGCTTCAGAATTGCTTGTTTTTCACCTATAGACAGCTCTCTGGGTTCATGCTGGTTACACCTCTAACTATAGATGCAGTCTGCACAGACAAAACCTAAATGTGAAACTGAACGTAGACATTGAGTGCTATCTATTGTTTGAATAATTAATGTAATAGGACACATCAGGGCAACAAAACACACCTGTCAGTCACATGTCCGAATACTTTTGCTCACATGAAAAATGGATGGGTTCAAATAAGAGGTGCTGTCTTCTAAGTTTGTATCAGATCCAGATGTAAATACCTGGAAATAGAAGCTGAAATGTTGATCTCTTGTCTCATATTCAATTTTTGATGTCAAACCCAAATGGTTTCTGTCTATAGCAAAAATAAAATAATTGGCCTCTGTTCCAACATTTTTGGAGGCAAAAGTATACGTAGATAACTTTGTGGCAGGATGGACAGCTGTGCTCCACGTCTTTACAGGAATCAATGCAGAATGGGATCCAGCAAAGACAGCACCTGTAGGTGGACACAAGAACCTTCCAGCTTCTTACCTGAAGCAGTAATCAAATCAAAATGAAACTTTGTCATCATATCAGATGAGATAATGTTTCCCCAGTATCCAAAAAACAGATCAGCAGTTTAGTACTCTGACTGCTTGTGGAATGAAACTGTTGATCAGTCTGGTGGTTTTTTGTTTGATGCTCCAGAAACGTTTGCCTGATGGCAGCAGTTCATAGAGTTTGTGGAGAGGGTGTGAGGAGTCAGTAACAATGCTCAGTGCCCTGCTCCTGCAGCGGCTCTGGAGAAGTTCTTGAACAGAGAGGAGGGAAACTCTGATGACCCTCTCAGCTCCCCTGACGATCCTCTGCAGGACTTTTCTGTCTGACATCCTGCAGCTGGAGTACCATGTTGAGATGCAGTATGTCAGGACACTCTCAACCACACCTCTGTAGAAAGTCCTGAAGATGCTGGTGAGGAGAGAGGGTTGTTTCAGCCTCCTCAGGAAATGCAGTCTCTGCTGGTACCACTAAAAAACCAATGAGGTGTCCTTATTTCAGTTCAGTTCTTGTGAGACCTGCACTCCAAGGAACTTGATGTTCTCCATTCTCTCCTGTGCAGCCACTGATGCTGAGGGGAGCAGTCATCAGCCAATCAAACACACGTTTGATTGGACCGGCACATTCAGCAAGTGAAAAGGGGTAAATGTAAGTCTGAACCTGGTCTGAACATAATGAAAATAATTCACTTAATAATGGTAGGGTCAATTCTATCCTTACAACATATGGGAAGACAATCAAAATGACCTATATAACTGAACTCATAATATAATGCAAATAAGGTTGCTTAAAAGTTGGTGGGGACAATTTGACCCTCTTGAAAAGTTGGTGGTGTTATGTCCCTACCGTCCCTATGCAAACCTACGCCCTTGAGTTAATTATTATAGTCTCAAAACCATAATCATACAGGAAAATTACAAAAACAACAAATGAATTGATTTTATTTCATTAATAGTCTGAAAATGATAGCATAAAAATGCAATGAATGCTTGAGTTGGTTTCAGCTGGTCGAACGTCTGAATTATTTAAGACCTTGAAAATTTGTAGTCAAGTTATGTTTTAAGCCACAGACTTACAGAGAAACTTCAACCGTCAAGAGGAAATTAAACACTCAGGAAGTTAAACTGGTTTGGCAATATATAAAATGGTAATGGTGTAGAGGACAAGAACACATCTGATTTTATAACAGACATTTAGTAGCACCAGGCTAAAACAAATAAAAAATAGGCAAGGAGTGTTTGGAATGTTAGTTTGGAATGTTAGTTACGCCACTTTCTACGCAAAGGTTGTGATTTATAAAAACAAACTTGGCGTGAGAATGTGCGCACCGGTGCGCCAACTTTGATGCTTGCTTAAGCACATTTTGGAGACAGAGGGTACTTTGCATTGACCATTCATGGTAAAATGTGAGTGTGTTGTGGGCGGAATGTGAGGTGGATCCACCTGTGCAATCTTCCAGTTGGTGTGTGATTTATCAAGAAATTGCATGCAGCTGTGCTTACGCACAGTTTTATAAATCAGGGGCGAAGGGCATACGCCCATTTCGTATTTTCGGCGTACGCAAACTTTAGTATGGATCCTACGCAATGTTTTATAAATGAGGCCCCTGGGCAGGTACATGCAACAAATAACACAAAAATTAGGACACCATTATACTGGAAACTGCTCTTTTCCAAATCTGTTGCTGCTGACCTGGTGTTACATCAGTGGTCGTGGTTGAAGATGAACTAAAAAGTGCTGCCAGGTTGAGATGCAGCGACTTGTCAAAGAGTTTCAGTGACAAGATGTTAAGATATTATGTAGAACATGTGTGTAAAACAACTGAGATGTCACTGGTTCTAAAGAAAGATGTTTAAGTGTGAGAGATTTATCCAACTGAAACTGTGATGGATGTTTACTGAGCAGAAAATATCCTTCTATGTCTGAACATTTAACATGTTCTTTTGTCTTTCTAACTGAGGGTCTCATTTGCAGCTACGCTCCACTTTACTTTTCCTATTTAAGCCATCTGATTATTTTTATTTAAACCAGAAGCAACAAGCAGTAAGCAGTGAAGCACAGAGGAATGTGACAGAGGTCATTTCTTGGCATAAAAGTTTGCAGCAGATGATCAATAAGAGAAAATATGGAATCAACATGAAGTTAAAGTTGTCTTTGTCTGCCCTCTAGGGTTTAAAACAAGAACAGTCATTAGCCTGTGACACATAGAAGTATATTCCTGTTTAATCCTGCAGGAGTAATGTTTCATCAGCCTTTAATCACAGTCTCACTTCTGACATTGAAGGAGCTTCCAACAGTAAACCTACAAATACATGAATAGAAGTGATGGAGGGATGGAGAGCAGCAACAGCTGGAGGAAAAGAAAACGGGTGTTGACTTTCTTCTATTTCTGTTCTGTGTAAGATTCTTCTTTTTCTATCATCAAAATGTTCAAAATCTGTTATTAAGTGAAAAATAATCACATCTTAAACATGAAAGCATTCTTATGTGGACAAAATATAACACAAGCAATAATACAAATGATTATTCTGAAACAAAATGACAAAAAAGTCATAAAAACACACTGATTCTTATCTGGCTCATTTTGGAGCCACTAATAGAAGAATGTAGGGTCCAATCACTGGAGCATCTGAGGGTTAAATGGTGTTTTATTTTGCATTTAATCACTGAATTGTGTTTTTTGTGGGGGGGCTTTTTTGTGCTTTGCAGTGACTCCATCGGTTAGAGTAGGATTGTGATTTTATGATTTTGGATTGTAGATCTCCACATTCCCTGTTCTCCAATTTGTCTCATGGTTCACTTGTGGTTTAACAGGGTTAACACCTAGTTTAGTTTGTTTCTGCTTTAGTTTTTGTAGATTACCCTCTGAGTTTAGCTGAGAGCATTAGGTAGGTTTTTGTACATTGGCTTATTTTTTGTATTAGGTTTGGTTTAGTTTTCCCCCAACTGCTGTTCTCTGAACCTCTGTGACAGTCTGGTCTTTATTATTATTATTATTATTATTATTATTAGCCTTTATTTAACCAGGAGAAATCCCATTGAGATTAACAACCTATTTTTCAAAGGAGTCCTGACCAAGATAGGAAGCAGCAAATGCAAAACATTTACAAAATTACACAGCTAAAACAGAATTAAAGCACGAGCAAAAGACACATAAAAGACTTAATTTACAAGCAAGTTATGAAAAACAAGTGCATGTTGTGGCCTCAAGAACTCACAATTTGGATTTAAAAGTGCTCAATGAGATGAACTCGTTTAATTTCTAGTTTTTCTACAACATATTCCATGTAAAAGGTGCAGAGTAAACAAAAGCTTTTCAGGAACAGAAAGCAGCAAATGATCTTGTGAACGGAGAGTAAAGATCAGAACTTCTCTGTGCAGGTAGAGAACAAATGTGGCAGTAGTCCAACTACTGAATTCCATGAAAGTAAAGCAATGACGGATCCTTTATTTCAGAACATGTCTGCTGCCTCCTGATGTCTCCTCCTCTCTGGGAGGAACGAGACGGGAAGAGGACGAACAAACGGAGAAATAACGGAGGCGGGAAGAAGGCAAAAGTGTGGAAACGAAACTTAACTCTGAGACCAGACGGATGTCCAGTCTCTGATGCTCTGAGGTGAGAACAAAAAAGATTTATTTCAAAGCGAAATTTCCCTCAAAGTGTAACAGAGAGTGCAGCTGAGTTGTAGGAAGAGCTTTGTTGGGTTTCTGTTTTCCTGACGGGACTTGTGGATGCTGGAGGAGGCTGGTAGTCCAGAACGACAAAGCTGTCCTCTGGGTCTCTGATGGTAAATATCAGCTGTTAAATTTAGACAGTGGTGCTGCAATGCTGCTCTTTTTCAGTTTCATTTCATGTGAGAGGAGTGAAACGTTCAAACTCCGTGTGTTCTGTGGTGTGACTTCCATCAGTGTTTTTAATTAGTCTTCATGCTGTTCATCTGTAGATGGACTTTACTGCAGGAACCATCTCTGGAGGTGGTGACAGATAGATAGATAGATAGCTGCATAGATGCTTTATTAATCCCTAAGGAAATTCAAGAATCTACCTCTAATAACCTGCTGTAAAAACACAGCATATGTTGTACAGTAATATATCGTTCTTATTAATACAGCTGTATTCAACTAAATATCAGCAGGAAGCTAAAAAACAGTCTTACAGCAGATTACAGTCTTTTTCTGGTTAGTTTTTATAGATTGTATTTTACAAGACTTAACTTACTTGAAATTTGTTAGCTGCTGAATGTGTTCAATTCAGCAGTTAAATAATTTCAATGACGTATCTTTTATTATACTTAAGAAAAAATGGAAACCAAACTCAATATACCTGGTACATGCAGAATGAGAACCAGCATGTGGTAGGACGGCCCAGCCCGTCTCCACTTATCCAGGTGTTTTCAATCAGCTCCTTGCAGCGGTGAGTAATCAATCACCCTAATGCACCCCGATTATTGGGCGGAGCCACGCGGACTCATATCTGGGAGAGGGGCTGATGTGAGGGAGTGCGGACCAACGAGGTGGTCTTGAGACGTTGGCTGTCGGGCATTTTTCCTTTCATTTCTGTGTCAGCAGAGTCGGCCGTATCTGGGTCGAACGCTGGGAGCCAGGTGTGTGTGTGTGGCCTCGGTGCTGGGCGTAATAATGTACACGGCATCGGCCTCCTGAGTGCTGGTGTTTCTCCAGGGTTTTGTTTTTTCCACGTGTGGTGTGTCATATGTGTCCCCTCCCCTTCAGTTGGTCATCCCCGCCTGGTAAGCCCTCAGCCCTGTGCTAGCGGTCAAATTGCACAAACTTAATTACGTCTTGGAGGATCAGGTTAACGTGGTGCCACTCACCATTAAGGAATTTTGCGGCATTACCACCAAGGGGCTTTTTAGAGAGGAAGGGTTGTGAATTTTTTTAAAATATTGTTAATAAATTCTACTTTGGTATACTGTAATTGGAATCGCGTCAGTCTCTAGTGTGTCTCTGGTGCCTGTGTGTGGCCTTGGTTTCTTTTGCATTGGAGCAGTGGTCCTTCATAAATCAGTCTGGGGGTGAAACTCCCCCAGTGGTGTTGTCGGACACTGGGCAAATAAGAAATACATTTAGCTCTCATAGCCTTGCCACAAGCACAAAGAATGGATTATATGTTACTGAAATTTAATGGGTTTAAAAAAGTCAGTTATTAAAATGTGTTTAATATTGATTTGGCTTTAATAAAAGCTTAATGTTAAAGTCCTCTCTTGTCTGAGCCATTTCTATGCTCTGCGATTTCCAGAGGTTTTCATTTTGAGATGTGACATTTTTAAGTCATTAGCTTATAGCTGTGTTAGCACTTTATATCATATTCTATGATATCTATTTTAGAGTAATAAACTCTTTATGAAGATTTCAGTACAACAATAACAGTAAAATGGCACCAAAATACTGACAATAATATACTGTAAAGCATAAACTCTAAACAGTGCAATAATGTAGTATTTTTTACAGTAATAAACTGTTGTAGAATACAGTAGGTTTGCTGTAGAATAACAGTATTATGTGGCAACTTTAGCTGTGAACTCTTCACTGTAAAGTTACAGGGAAACTTCTTAGAGTCCTAAGACTGCCTGGGAGTAATAGATAGGAGTGCTAGCTGTGTTTCTACTAGCGATCCAGTCCTTTACCAGGAGCCTGTCTGAGCCAGTTGCAATGTGATCCATTAAAGTTAAATCCAGATGTTGTTCAGGTGAGTCTGTGGGACTCTCCAGGTGTTAAAATCACACAAAACATTACATATTGACTTTTAAAGGAGTCCCAAACTGTACATAATATTGATATCTAAAACTTTTTTGTATTTGTACCAATAGCAAGTAGTTTATCCTGCATTTACATAATTTAAATAAATAAAACTACCATCTTACAGTTTTTGAATGCTACAGTATTTCAGGTTTTTTTTTTAGGCAAGGCAAATTTATTTATATAGCACATTTCAACAACGAGGCAATTCAAAGTGCTTTACAAAGACATTAAGACAGAAGATGAGAACAATTATTAAAAGAAAAACAAAAGAAAACATTTATGAAATCATTTAAAAAAAAGGTCAGAACGGTAAAAAGATCAAAAACAAGAGTCAGAAAACAAGGGCTGTTTAAAATAACTGTCATAAAATAAGATTTAAAATAACTTAAAATACTTCAATCAAAAGCAGCTGAGAACAGATACGTCTTCAGAATGGACTTAAATGTGCTGAGATTTTCAGCTGATCTACAGTTTTCTGGGAGTTTGTTCCATATATATGGGACATAGAAGCTGAATGCAGCTTCTCAGTGTTTGGTTTTTATGCTAGGAACTACTAGAAGACCTGATCCAGATGACCTGAGTGGTCTGGGTGGTCTGCTCAGACGTGAAATTACCTATAGACACAAAGTAATTCCTATTCTTTAGGTAAGATTTGAACCAGTTGAGTACTGTGCTGGATAGTCCCACCCAGTTCTCCAGTCGGTTAAGTAGTATATTGTGGTCGACTGTCAAACGCAGCACTCAGATCCAGCAGGACTAAGACCGACATCCTGCCGCTGTCTGTATTTAAGCAGATGTCATTAATTACCTTAATGAGAGCCGTCTCAGTGCTGTGGTGCTGTTGAAAACCTGACTGAAAAACGCTGAAGCTGTTACTTTTTATTAGGTAATTGTTTAGCTGTTGAAAAACTGCTTTTTCAATGATCTTACTTAAAAATGGAAGATCAGAGATTGGTCTGTAGCTATTCATTTGTAACTTGTCGAGGCTGCTCTTTTTTAAAAGTGGCGTAATCACAGCAGTTTTTAAAGCCTGAGGAAAAACACCTGACATAAGAGACAAGTTCATGATCCATAAAAGATCCACCAGCAGTACTTGGGAGACTTTTTTGAGAAACCTTGTTGGCTGAATATCCAGGCAGCAGGAGGAGGAGTTTAGTTGATGTATAATGTCCTCCAGGTTTTTGTGATTAATAGGATTAAATTGCATCATGGTGTTTTACGCTGACACAGGACATATCCTGAACCTGCTGTGGGGGCACTAACTGCTTGTCTAATGTTTTGGATTTTCTCTATAAAGAATGATGCAAAGTCGTTGCAGGCCCTGGTAGAATGCAGCTCAGGGGCTACTGACACACAAGGGTTTGTTAGTCTGTCCACAGTAGCAAATAAGGCTCGTGTACTGTGACTGTTTTTGGTGATTATCTCTGTGAAATAAGATTGTCTTGCATTCCTCAGTTGTAAATTGTAAGTCCACAGTTTCTCTTTGTAAATGTCATAATGAACCTGGAGTTTTGATTTTTGCCATCTGCGTTCAGCTTTCCTACACTCTCTTTTGCCATTTCTGACCAGTGTGGCATTTCTCCATGGAGATTTTTTCTTACCAGAGATAACTTTCACCTTAGTTGGAGCAATGGCATCCATAATGTTTACGATTTTAGCATTAAAACTACCTATCAGCTCATCGACTGAACCCCCAGACAGAGCTGGTGTAGAAGAAAAAGCCTGGTTAAATATTTCACAGGTGTTTTCAGTAACACACCGTTTTTTGGTTACCTCCGTGAAAGTTGCTGACTGCACCGAGACAGTGCTCTCAAAGAAAACACAGGAATGATCAGAAAGACCAACGTCAGACACTGTAACATTGGAAATACTCAGACCCTTGGAGATAAGTAGGTCTAACGTATGCCCTTTGTCATGTGTGGCCTCTGTTACATGCTGAACCAGCCCAAAGTTGTCAAGAGTGTTACATAGATCTATAGTCCCTCTGCCCTGAGGATTGTCAATATGGATGTTAAAGTCACCAGCAATAATTACACAGTCAAAATCAATGCAGATCATAGACAGCAGTTCACTAAAATCATCAAAAAAGTTTGCACAGTATTTAGGAGGCCTGTAAACATTAAGTTGCACAACTCGAGATGAGGACTTCAGTTGAAGGGCTATGTACTCAAACGAGGAGAAATGTTCAAAGGATAACTGCTGATACTGAAAAGATTCTTTGAATAAAATTGCAACAGCGCCCCCTCTCTTGTGCACCCTGGCCTCACTGATAAAACTGAAGTTGGGAGGGGTCGACTCGATGAGAACAGCTGTACTGTTATTTTGGTCTAACCAAGTTTCAGTTAAAAACATAAAATCAAGATTATGCTCAGTAATAAAATCATTAATTAAAAATGTCTTCCCTGCTAAAGATCTAATGTTTAATAGAGCCATCTTTAATGTTTGAGGAGTTTTGCCTGCCATGTGAGCAGAAGTTGTTTGTGGTTCACAAACAATATGTACTATATTTAAAAGCTTTTTCTTTCTGTGTCTTGACATATCCACCTTTCTTTTTCTGTTGCCTACTAGGACAGAAATACTGGTTACCTGATTCCCATAAGGCCCCGGCTTTTCCTGGTTGATGACATTAATATCAGCTTTGAAGCCTGGACCTGGCTTACATTTTTTCTGACACGTCGCTGCCAGATTTTTACCTTTTGGTTTTGTTTTTTTACAGAACTCTTATTTTTACAGAGACTGTTGCTACTCCTGCTCAGTGTGCTGCTGTTTTACTAAAGACACATGGTCTTATTCTGTGAGGAAAAAAGCACCGTCTGCTGCAGCAGATGCTCTGATATTCTCAGTTTGTTTGTTCAGCTCTGTAATCATTTCACAGACTGATCACTTCACCTGGCATCCATCAGTGAGCTGTTTGTTCTTCATACTGCAAGAAAGGGACCAGAGTGGAACCTTAAGAGGCAAAAACTCTGATATTTCTATAATGTTACCGTCATTTATTTGCTTCAACATTTTTCTGTCACCAGGACAAAATAAGAGGACTTTGACTACAAATCATATTCGAATGTTAATTGTGAATTACTTAAAGCTTACATTGACATTCTGTGGTTTATTTCAGTAACCGTTTGCCTGTGAGAAGTTTCAAGGTTTTTTTTTTCTTTTATTCTGACGCTGGGTGTGTCACAGGTAACTTCTGACCAAAAAAAGAGTCCATTTGTTATTCTGTTTTTTGTTTTGTTTTTTGGTCTGTGATCTCTGAGCTCACTGGACGTGTTCTCCCCCTCACAAACTCAAATCTAACTCCTCATTTTGTGTTTATGTTTTCAACCTCTACTTTTATGAATGTTACCTTTTTCTAAGAGTGTGTTTGAGAACAAATCAGTGTAAAATTTCATAGAATTAAACATTTAAACCTTGCCGTAGATCAGAAAACATCACTAAAAAGTCTGACAGTGGAAGTATGGGGAGTTAATGCTGATATTTTTCACATGAACATTTGAAAAGGCTGATTCATCCCTGAATATGATTGTGTTTGTTTGTCTTCAGATGGAAGAAAATCTGAGATTGACTCTCGCCGTGGTTCTGCTGGCCTTTTTTGTGGGTTATTTGTATGATCGAAAGGAGCCCGAGGAGGTTTTCCCGACACCAGGACAGAGGTAAAGCTGATTGGTTGTCTGTGTGCAAACTGCCTCTTCCTCCTCTATCTTAAAGAACAGGAGAAAGCATATTATGAGGTGGTTCCATTTAACTCTCTAAGTTCTCGCTGAACATCTCAAAGATAACTTCAGTCATAGTGGCAATGAAATGTGGTTTGGTTGCCATGAGATGTAATTTCCGATGTGTTTCTGCATTGCATCCATTCAGATAACCTACAGTCTCTTCCATAGGTCTTCTTTCACTGTGAATTAATGGAGAATTGATGTCCTCTGTTCTGTTCAGCATCAATAACAAAATAAATCAATGACTCTGCTATCCCACATCATAAACAACTCAACAGAATAACATTTTATACAGAAAAACATGGACATAGATTAGAACAGCAGATTATACTTGTTGGATGATATAAACAGGTGATTATCTGCTTACCTGCAGATTCCTCTTAGAAGTAGAAGAGCCTCAAGATAATTAAGGAACCTTGAACTGCTCACGTCAAAGAAGAGGTTGCAGGAGGAACATCTCATCTCCACATTGGTTCCTAGGGGATTTTTACCTTTTTTTTTTTTTGTAGAGTTATGTGTTGAGCTAAATTATTTTTGTTCCATAAACAGTTAAAAATGGAACCCTGAACCCCACAGAATGGTTGTCTGAAGGTCCTCTCTGTGGAGTTCATCAAGAAACCTCACTGTAACTTTTAATAGCCTGCAATGGTTCCTCAATGGTTTGTCTCTACAGTGACGATGGTGAGGATTACAAAAAGGTTCCTCAGAGCTCTTCTACTTATAAGAGTGTATCCACCAAACCAAACAGTTCAGGTCGACCTGAAGGAACTCAAGTCCTTTTATGGCCAGTGAGACTGTTGCAGGCAGGAAGCTTCTCCTTCTCCAGGGCAACAAAAGTCTACATCCAATGTTCTTCTGAATTTTTTGGTTTTTTTGACAACAGACCTTTTAATTTTTGTCTGTGCACTAATGTCATTCAAGAGCTAAAACAATATGACTCACTAGAAGGCGGAGGAAGCCTCTATTTGCTGGTATGTGCAATGATAATGGCCATTTAATGAGCTCATCACATGCAAATCCAGTGATAAAACCAAGACTGAACTTAAAGAGCTGATTTCCTCTGTACATGCTGAGATGAAAGATGAATTTCTTTGGACACGTAGCGTTTTGTCCTTGGACTAGAGTTCAGCCGCTACAAAGCTGCACCAAGAGGCTTGTCTTGGAGCTGGTTAGCTTGGTTATTTGTGATGAAGTTATGTTCTTTATTGGTGGGGTGGAGCCAACATGCAGGAGAGCCAGAGAATGAAAACTGTTATTCTGTGTAACTTGTCCTATAATGTGGTGGGTCAGGTCTTCCAAATTATCCACCTTTTATCCACATTCAGCAGTGTATTTCCTTAAAGTGAGAGTAAGAGCAGCTGCACTGTTTGTTGGGGAGTTGTTATGCTGCTCACCAAATCAGGCTTCCTAGTTATAGTCTCACTGGCCATAAAATTTCATTGAAAAGGTTCTTAGGGTTGCACTCTCTGAACGATGTGATCTTCATGCTGCTATAACATTGTGGTTGTTTTTAATTGATACCTTTTCCCCCCTTCACATCCGTATTATTCCCATCCTTTCAGATCAGAACTTCCCAGTCACCTTCCTCCACCTGGTCCATGCACTTGTCCTGAAGGCTCATCAATTCTCAAAACTTCTATACCTGAGAACCAGTATGAGGAGCTGCTGCAACGCCGAGCTAAGGAGTTCCAGAAGTACAAAGCCAGGTACTGGATGGAGGGATGGGTTGAAGAATGGATGGGTGTTCTCACTACCTGTGTTTTTATAATGTATTTTATGCACATTTGAGGCATAGCCAACATTAGTTAATGGGGGAAAAAAGGAAGAAAGTCAATCGAAATTGCTAATTTTGGGGAAAAAATTGTAATGAAACATCTTCGAGTAAGTTCTGAAGCAGCGAACCTCAAACTCCGATTGATTCGTCTTTTCCCACTTGATTCCTTGTTTTTGGCTCTGAACTGCATGAAAGATGACCATAACCAGCAGACAGGAAAGACAAATTGCACCATTCCCATCTGAAAACAAAGTGGCTGAAG
The DNA here is from genome assembly GCF_021347895.1 of Acanthochromis polyacanthus. NCBI lineage: Eukaryota > Metazoa > Chordata > Actinopteri > Pomacentridae > Acanthochromis > Acanthochromis polyacanthus. The sequence continues at coordinate 29,164,632 of NC_067133.1, read as the reverse complement.
TTTATTTAATTAGTTTGGTTCTTCATCTCTGAGGCTTTTTCAGCGGTTGACAAACTAGTTTTATTTCTGGTTTCTACTGTTTAATACAGGTAGCGTGGCCTATAGTGCCACCTGCTGACGACACTGTGCAGCCTCGTTTATTCACTTCAAATCAGGAAGCATCCTACGTCATGATTAATTTGCTTTGCAGTTATGTGGAAACTCAGTTATTGAATGGTTTAATGTTTCCAATACTATTTCAGCAGCGCTTTGTTTTTCCGCTTAATATCTTCTGCTTGTGTTCACATTTGCAAGAAAACGTTTGCTCAAATGTAAATGTCAACACAGCAGTTGAGTCCAAGAGCAACTTGTTTGCACGACCGACCCACACTGCATCTCCCCAGCAGGACATCATCTGTACTATCCAGACTGCTGTTTGCTTTGCCGAACTCCCCTCTGCAGTATCCTATCCAGGGTTACACAGTCCGGCCTTTGACAGCCACTCTCATACCAGGTAGGCTACCTTCTATGTCTGGCTTAGAGAGCAACTAATCAGTGGTGAAGTTTTTGCGTTGCACAACAAAATGACACAGCAGTACGTTGGAGAAGGTTGACTTTATCAGAGTCAAGGAAACAAGCAGTATCAAATTTGACTTTCAGGAAATTTTACCTGTAAGCACAAACAAGTGTCACACCAATAAAAAATAGATTTAGTCTCTCAGCGCCGTACCTTTCTGCAGCACAGAACACCATATTTACTCTATGCTCTGTGCTATGAACAGACTAAGGAACAAAGTTGTTTACTGAACCCTGAAATTTCAATGCTTGAGTCCCACTTCAGGTTTGACCGTTCCCAAGGCTTCACTATCAGTAAAGTTACGCAAAATTCGTCTGAAGTGTTTTAAAAGTGGTCACCAACTTCAAATGTAAATGGGTAAAATAAATATCTAAATAATTTTCCTTACATATTACTCAGTTAATTTTGGCATTATAGGCTCTAATGCTTAAAGTATTTGCTTACCGGGGGTTTGAAAATGGTAACACACACATAGAAGGGGAGGAGAGACTTACAAGACATGCTTATCCAGTGGCAGACGTATACAGCAGACATCCAGTGAGTCAGGCGATAAAGGATTTTGTCCGGTTTTGAGTGCAGCAGGTGATCTGTAATAGCAGGAGAACTCAGCATTATGGATGTTCTAACAACATAAAGCAGACAGGACAGAAAGCTTCATGGAGGTTTTACAGGACTTATTTCACTGTCTTGGTGAACTGATTTCCATCTGTTGTAAAAGTCAATAAAACCTGAAACTGTCTTTCCATAAAACTGCATCATGCAAGTGTTGGCTCATTTTAATTTCAGGTTTAGGTCTCTATGCAGGAGAAAGAAACAGCTACAAGGTTGGTGTGATCCTGAAGATCAGATGGACTCATTCTCACCGTATCTCCCTGATTGAACGGTTTGGTTTTTCATGCAAGATGGCTGCTGATTGTTTATTTTTAATTCAGATATATATTAGTGTGCATGATATAAAACATGAGACACTTCAGATAAGGCTTTGGTGTATTTTAATCTGCTGTTACTGGTGTCCTAAATGGTAACTCTGTAGGGTTTTGCTGACTGTGACCATTGTTGAGATTCTGAGAAATGAAAACACTGAGTTTGCATTAATGCTCTCACAGAAATAGTTCTTTTGTTTTGTTCTGTCATTGTACAGCAGCCATCTTGGTGTTAACCATGGAGTAAGGGGCAGAAACCTCACTGCAACTGTGATAGAGATGCTGTCTTTTACTGGTTTTACATATTGTCAGGCAAACACAGCTACCATGGTACGGCATGTGCAGTAAAATCAGTGATGGCTCTCAAAACTTCTGAAGGTCTGGTCACACCTCGATTACAAATGAAAACGGCTCCTTGTAAACTCATTCATTTCAACAGAACCGCCATGAGCAGCAAGAAGCAAACCTCCACAAATTTTCTGTGTTAAATGACTTTGGTGCAGTTTGACTTAGAAATTTGCACCATTGACTAACAGCAAAGTATTTAAACTTGTCATGTGTGTTTTGAGTCACTTGGTAAACTATTCCTCCTAATTAAAACTTTTGTGTTCAACGTGCCTTCAAGCGTGTAAAACCAAATATTTAGTAAGGACGTACAGGTGATTTTCATCGTACTACATCCTGATGTGACCGTGCTTTTATTCAGTAAAACCTGAGTGTAAGGGTGCAGTGGTGTCGCTGCTTATTCTTCCAGCCTTTGATTTCTGCACATATTAAGGCCTGCAGTGACTCTTCTGCTCTTTCCAGCACTGACAGCAGGGCCTGTCCTTACTTACACTGATTTCCTGGTTTTGTAGTTGTGGCGTTGGGCTGGCCTTCATTCAGCTTTGCGAATGAACAAATGAAAAATTATATAAGAAACTGAAAGCGGACAAATACTAATAGCCTGAGGAGTGTACTGTGAAGCAAGATCAGTGGGTTAGCAGAGAATACTGGGTCTAAAGTCAGAGCTTTCAGTGTCATCTCTTTTCTGAATCCATGTTGAGGAAGTTGGTCTTAAAAAGAAAAAAGAAAAAAAGCCCAAAATAGGATTATCAAGTTTCCGATGCTCCCTGAACTGTTCATCTGTGTCGCGCTGTTCTGTTTGGAGCTTACTCAAATCTAAGTTTATAATTGTGATGTTTCATCAAAATCCTTTCATTCTACAGGTCTGATTTTAAAATTGCCAAAAAGAAATTCAGATTCTGTCAGAAACAACAAATTATGCATTCATCAGTGTCACCATGAAGCAGTTAGTTCACAAAAGAATAAGAACCACCATTGGTATATCTGTTCTCTCGGACTGGGGTTTTGTTGAGCCAACATACACAAAAACATCCGACCATTTCAAACTTGCTCCGTTGTACACCCCTCTGGTGCCTGAAGCTAACTTTGACCTTTCTGAATCGCAGAGGCTTATTAACATTTATTTGCACATTAGATCAGAACTTTCTGGTGATTGGGGACCAGATTCTTGCAGGAGTTGCACAATATTCTTCTGCTATTGTGAAACTAAAAGCAGATGATTGCATTGTGTGGATACTGTGACTGCTGCGTAGTTTATTCATGTGTGTCTTTACTAGGTGTCCCTGAACGTGTCCAAAGGCATCCTGACCACAGAGGCTCCAGCTGAAGGAGTGACAGTGAAAGGTGATTCCACCGTCTCAGCTGACTTCAGATCATGTAGGATGAATATGAGTCAGTCTGATTCTGTTAATCAAAACAGTTGTTGTGGATGTTGTCACTTTAAATTAGACTGTCTATACTCAGCCAAACTAGTGATTTCCATATTTTCATCCCATTTCTGATGTATTATATGTTTCTAATATAGCTGCTGGCTGTTCAGTGTTTCAGATATTTGAAAGTTTGTACTATTTGCCAGGAATCCATTGGTTTAATTTTAATACATCATATAAATCTGTTGTTGGTGAATTCTGTCAAATTTGCACAGTGAGGCAACACGAGACAAACTTGTCATGTTATTTGCATTCCTACATTTATTAAATAAATAATATTAATTTAACCAGTCAAGGTGCCACACCAGCCTTCATTTTAACTGCCTGTTAAAGCAGTGATTCTTAACTATTTACCTTGAACATATCATCAAAGACCACCGTACTATGAAGACAGTCAGTTGATGATTAAAAGGATTTTGTTTGATTCTTGTGAATTTCTCTGCTTGTAAATGACAGGAGCTGGTGAGAAGGAACTGATCCTTGAGTCCAGCAGTCTGGTGAGCCTCAATGACCTGCTGTCCAAAGTGTCCTACAGCAGCACCGCCTACCATGTAAACGCTGGAGATCTGGGTATGTGTCCAAGAAATGAGAAGTAAGCTAGAAAGAGCCACATTTCTAAGACACATTAAATGCATAAAACAGCTTAAACAAGAGTCCCCCTGTCGTGTGCCTTCAGTAAAGTGTTTTTTTTGGTACTTAGCAACCTTCCAGTTTGAAGACCACAAAGCCGTGTTTCCCATTGCAATCAGACAACCTCACCTGCCAGTGCTGTACGACATGGGAACAGGTAGGGGCGCTGTCCTCATGACAGGCTGAATATTTACAACTATTTATAGCTGCATTCTACTTGTGTGGTCTTTGTTGAAATGTTCAAGCATCAAGAAAAAGAACTGTTCTTTTTTTTTTTTTTGCTCTTTCTGCTCTTTTTTATTAGCCTGAAAATATAGTCTTCAAAAGTGTAGGACTCTAGCTGCATTATTTCTCAAGTTAAGGCATTTCAAACCTTGTTCCACTGATTGGGGCAAAAAACAAGAAAGAAAATTCAACAAGACCCCACCTCCTTGAAGAATTTTTACTCAAATTAATGTCACCCAGGACCCCAGATTTTACATGCGTTCAACCCGATCAATATTCACCTCTTTAAGATAAATATCAGTAAAAGCATCAGTGAAGATGGTCAGGCGCTGGGCATTCAGTGAACTGAGGCAGAAGGAGCCAACAGTCTGACAGGCAGACATTTAGCTGACGATAAATTGTACGCTAGATTTAGTGATTCATAAAATAAAGAAACTTGCAATCGTAGCCCAACAGGTCTAATATCACCTTTATCCTTCTGTATCACTGAGAATTTATTCAAGTTTAGTCAGTGTAGTCAATCACTTAATCCTGAAAATAAAGTACAACAACAAGCCAGCAGGCTCATGTTAAACTGTGTGGAGGATTCATGTAACAGTATTTATTCTATAATCGTACACGGTGACTTCTCATTGTGTCTTGTTTCATGAAATGACTCTGTGCTGACCTCTCTGTCTGTCAGACATCAGCTCTCAAGTCACCATCACCACAAAGACCTTCCTGCGCTACGACAAACTGAACGTGCTGTTGAAGAGCATCCGACGATTCTACAGAAACGTTCCAGTCATTATTGCTGATGACAGCTTGGAACCAGAGAAAATTAGTGGAGAAAACATCCAGCATTACATCATGCCTCCAGCACAGGTACACACACACTAACACCGTCATTTATGAGCTTAACACACATTTAACACTCCTGACTTTTTCCAATTCTGACATTCGGTTTATGCATTTTTAATTGTTATTTAACTTGTGTTTGGCAGAATAATAACAGTTCTATCATATTGAATACGTATTAAATGGATTAAGTTTAACCAGTGGTTCCCCCTTTACCACAGTCTGAATGTCCTGAACAAAAGTTTCCATATGCTAGTAAAGACCATAGGGATCACAGCAGTGTTGAATTTCCAATGACTCCTGTAACTCTGAAATGTCTGTGATGGAATCAGTGAAACTCATGTGTCTTGGTTCCAAACAGAAACATCATGTATTTGCTTCTTTTATAGATTTTTACAGGTTTACTGGAAATCTTCTGGGTCAAAAATGTACATACAGTGATGCTAATATTTAATTAAACCTCCTTTAGATGTTTTCACTTCAACTGCTGACTTTTGGTAGCCGTCTACAAACTTCTGGTTCTATCTTTGACCACTCATGACAGAATTAGTACAGTTTGTTGGCTTTCTGGCACTGACTTGTTTCTTCATCACAGGTTCTTGATGGGTTTGAGTCAGGACTTTGGGGAGACCAATCTAAACTTTATTATTCATGTACTTGGTGTAAAGCACCAGTTTTACTGGCAGCCAAACAGCATAATACTACCACCACCATGCTTGATGGTAGCTGTGGTGTTCTTAGGGTAAAAGGCCTCATCTTCTTTCCTCCAAATACATTTCTGGTTGTTGTGACCACATGGCTAATATTTTTGTTTAAGGTTCTAGAGGGCAGCCTTCTTTCTTGCATGTTCACTGACTGTAAAACACGTTTGACTGTGGACACTGACACGTGTGTTCCAGCAACTTCTAATTCATTGCAGAGCTGCTTTTTGGTGATTCCTGTTGGACCGTTTACCCTGACCAGTTGTTTCCCACCAGCAGATGATAGTTTGTGTTATCTTCCTGTGGCAGTGACTCAACTGTACCATGAACTTTATACGTACAAACAATGCTTTGAACAGATGGTCTTGAGATCTCTAGCTGCTCTAGGGGAATTTCTTGACTCTCTGTCTCTTTCAAACTCAGGAGAGGGACTACAATTATCATTTTATTGAAAAGATATTTCATTTTTTCTGTCAGTTCTCTGCATTGAAATTACCTTTAGAAAAGACTGCAAAAGATGTGAAACATGTTTTCTCCTTCAGGGCTGGTTTGCTGGCAGGAATCTGGCAGTCTCCCAGGTGACCACAAAGTACTTTGTGTGGGTGGATGATGACTTCCTGTTTACGAAGGACACGAAATTAGAGAAGCTTGTGGAGGTGATGGAGGCGATCCCTGAACTGGATGTGGTGAGAATGAAACCGTTCATGTCTAAGGAGTCGGCTTGTGTTCATTGATTCAAAAAGAACATTATGAAGTGATTTGCCCGTCACCCTCAAGTTGTTGCTAGCGGACATTCAAGGTTGTCCCATGGTTTCCCACCCCAACTGTTTCTTAATGAAACTGGCTAGCCTGCACTCCAACAGTGACACTCCACTCAAGTTTAATTTTTTTTACACAGTACAGTTTATAGTTGGGTTGATCTAAAAGTTCTATGACTGTACACAGAGCGTGGGAATAGCTGTCATTAAACAGGAACACATGACATCATGCTATCAACCACCAGATCTGTGTTACACTAACTTCCTTATAACATTTCTACTACTGTGTACAATCAGCACTGAATCTCCTTAACTGTGTCACAAAGGTGATCCTTCAATTTGAATTCAGTTTTGGGGAAGACGAACAACCACAGGGAGCCAAATCCTGCGAGTAGGACAGGTAGGGAGCAGCAGCTGTAACAAACAACAGATTGGCCTCTGCACCAAACGTTCTCCCTCAGACATCTCAGGGTGTTTCAGTAGAACTCTGTCTTGACAGTCTGAGCCTGGTGGATTAATAGCTGGTGCACGGCCATGTGAATGGTAAGAAAACAACAAACATGCTCTCAGTGCTCTTCACATGTGATGCACTTTGGCTGGTTGTACAGACTATGGCTCTCCCACTGTGAAAACTGGCATTTCTTCTCTTGTTGGTAGCTACAGACCAACATCTCATCATGAATGTTGGCTCGCCCCAGCTACCGACGGGAATGAAATGTTTTCTTCTTTGCTGCAGTTTGTGTTTCATGATGAAATCACAAATGTGCATTTACTAGTGGTCAGTAAAATGTGTGTACCACAGATAACTCGGCTGATAGCGTGATGTCAGGTGAAGTGTTGACATATGACAGCTATTTTCATTTGATCGGATCAAAGTGATGCGGATCAAAACTTTTCCTCTTTCAAAAATCAGATATGTGTTATTTGGGTTCGATCGAGACCATGATGAGCTGTTCTTCTGTTTTAAAGTGTTAGAGATGATAGGAACCAAACTTGTGGATGTTGTTTTGTTGTAGTCGATGCTAAAGGAACTCAGGGATGCCGTCATATGTCCAATGTTATCCTGTGCTCCCACTGATCACCCTAAATACGTTTGACGACTACGATTTGACCTCAAAGTTCAGATTAGTTTAACTTGACACCATCCACTTTTTGGAGATCAAGTTAAACTCAGTGTCACTGCAGTTCTTATTTGACCTGCCATCGGCCCGTCGCTGAACTTCGACATTCCGTGGTCTCTGATTGTCCCGTCGCTGCTAGTTTCTTCCTGTATGTTCACACCTTTAAAGGGGAAATCAAACGCAGTCAAACACAAAGTAGACATTGCTTTTTCTGGAAACAGATGCAGACTTTTTTCTGGTCAGAGTTCATAGAAACATTGAAAGTTTGCATGATTGATGAGTTTCCATGTTGCTTCACATAACTAATCCATTCCAGTATTGATACTACTAAACTACACAGTATACCAGAAAAAAATGAGTATGTATATTTAATGTTTGCAGTACATAAAACTGTTAAATGATGGTTGTCCAAAATACCCAGATGAACCACTACATCCAGTTCCCAGGTGTAAATCAGAGCAGAAGATTGAGTAGCTTAAAAAAATAATTCAAGTTCTAAACTTGTTTTGATCTGAATTCAATGACACAATCGTCTTTCAAAATCGCCACAGTTGAACCTCTGACTTGTCAATTCCAGCTAAATGACACCTGCAGCCCGTCTCAGCATGTACTGGGTCAGAGCCATTCACCCAGCAGACGGTCTGTCCTCTGGTCTCTGTTCGTAGGTTGGTGGTTCTGTACAAGGGAACCAGTATCAGTTTGTTCTTGAGTATGAGGAAGGAGAGGAAATGGACGGTGGCTGCCTGAACCGGAGGAATAGCACACGTTTCCACCCACTGCCTGGTTACCCACAATGCTCTCTGACCAGCGGCGTGGTCAACTTCTTCATGGCTCGCACAGATTCAGCCCTAAAGGTGGGATTTGATCCAAAGCTCTTGCGGGTGGCGCATTCAGGTAGGTCCAGACCTCAGCAGAAGCAGTAAGTCCAAATCTGAAGATTTTCATCTTAAATCATGAATGTCTGACTCTGACCCTAGAGTTTTTTATGGATGGCCTGGGCTCCCTGCTGGTTGCTTCGTGTCCTGACGTGGTCATTGGCCATCAAACAGAACCAAACAAGGATCCTCGCTACACACGCTTCAGAACCCCTGAAGGGAATGACATTACGTACAAACTGCAGCTTCACTTCTTCAAAAACCACCTGAAGTGTGTCCGGTATGGATAGATGACAGAATATGGACATCAGGCCTATTGGTTTCCGTTATCTGCTTAAAATCTCTTTATTCACCATTATAGCTCAAGTTAATGAAAACAGGACATGCTACCTGGAGGTAAAATTTGGAAATGGTATTGTTCTTTGTCCAAATCAAACCTTAAATTTGACACTTTTAAAATTTTACATCATGAAATATTTGTGGAAGAATCTTTTTTTGTGTTTCTAAAGGTGTGGCTGCATTAGACAGAAACAAACACAAGTGACATTTTTTGTTTGTTTACAAGACAAACTAACAAAACTAAATTATTGATAATTTCAATCTGTCAGTTCTCAACATGGTTGGTATCAAAGTCAAACAGGTTAGGTTTCTATGGAGGATTTTGAATTGATGGCGAGCTACCCTTGAACAAACTGGAAAACAGTTGGTTAGATTCACCCCTTCACCCATCCCACTGTTGGCAGGCCTCAATCCTCACAGCTTCATCCCTTCCCCAATGGTGTGGTAGGACTTGCTTGGTTAGATTTGTTCCAGTTGGTCAGGATTTGTTCATAGACTTGTTTCATGGATGAATTATTTTGATTAACACCATTGGCAACAGTGGACCCACACTCACCTGAATTTAAAACTGTTGTTGAACTGAACATAGCACTGTGACTTTAATTGTTAAAAGTGAAGCTGCTGAATTACAGGTGAATGTTTGATTTATTCTCACTCTGATTTGTTGTTATTGTTTTGTTCTATTATTTTGGTTATTGTTTTGGCTTGATGTATTTTCTGTTGATTATTTTTTAATACATTACTGGTAACCTAATTTCTGAGTCTTGTGTTCATTAATTTTCACACATCTCCCAGAGCCTAGCCCTTAGCCCACCTAATGGTAGCATATTTCCATTACAAGTGCTACATGTGGATGAACTTGACTGGCCTGCACAGAATCCTGACCTCAGCCCGATAGAACACCTTTGGGATGAATTAGAGAGGAGACTGAGAGCCAGGCCTTCTGGTCCAACATCAGTGTGTGTGACCTCACAAATGCACTTCTGGAAGAATGGTCAAAAATTCCCATAAACACACTCCTAAACCTTGTGGACAACCTTCCCAGAAGAGTTGAAGCTGTTATAGCTGCAAAGGATGGACCAACATCATATTGAACCCTATGGATTAGGAATGGGATGTCACTTATATTCATATGCGAGTCAAGGCAGGTGGGCGAATATTTTTGGCAATATAGTATAGATAGAAGGGGTTTTGTAAGGCCTCAAATTTAATGAATAAAATATATTTTGCCCTTTTATTTTGAAAGTGATTTACAGGATGAGTTAGTATAGGTTTGTGGCGGTAACTTGACAGATGTGTGTTGACGTAAATCTCGTGTTAAAAGTATAAGGTTGAAGAGTAGAAATATCTGTTAAGTGTCTCTAAATGAAGTAACTACTACGAATAACGTATAGCATCGGTTGTTGATGATTTCTCTGTCTGTTTCTCATCGTTACACTTTATTGGTCAGTTTCACAAACTTTAAAGTGCTAGCATGCTAACGTGTGTCTGGATGTTAGCATGAATGTGTCTCTGGTAGGAACAGCAGCTTCACCTCCTGAAAACTTTTACTAAAACACATTTAAATTTACAACATTCAGCAAAGATGGCAGATGCAGATGTTGACTGTAGCATTTTAGCTAATAATGAGTTTAGAACGTTGATGTTAATAACGATCTATACTGATGATTAATGACGAATGTTAATTTAATGTAGTGCTGCAGTTCCACACTGTGGCCACCGGAGGGCAGCAGAGGTCGTTGTTGTAAATACACTCGGTGAAGTAAAGTCAAAAGTAATAACATTAGGACAACACTTCCGGTATGCGGTGTAAAAATAAAGCTGAGCTAAAAGAAATGAGATAAATTAATGGTTTTCAATTGATGTAAACGAAAAAATGAATGTTTAATAATAACCAACTGATCCTGATTGATTCTGAAAATGTCCTCCATGAATATTTCATTATTTTACTGTCCAACAGGGATGACAAGCTTAGAAAATTTCAGTTCATTTTACATTTTTCATCTCTCAAATAGTTTTACAGGCAAGCCAAGCTAAGAAGATGAATTTAGAATCTCAGATTAAAAACATAAACCAGCTTAAAATACATGACATGATGGCGCTATAAAGTAAATAAAGCTGTAGTTGGTAGTATTCTGACAATGCAGACAATAATCACAGTTGTGGTGTAGGCAATACTAAGGCAAATGTGCAGCCAAAATGACAAACTCATACAACAAGCATTATTATTGTTGCTGTTGTTGTTAATATTAATGTGATGATAGTAATAATGATATGGTGCTCAGTGTGGCCTCAAATTCTTTTACATTGAAATGAATAGAATGTATTCGTTTGTCATTTTATTTTGAAGGTAACCTACAGGATGAGTTAACATATGATTGCGGCGTTAACTTGAAAGATATTGCAGTGCCTTGCTGTGGCCAGAAATTGTGACCGGAGGGCAGCAAAGCGCATTATTGTACATACACTGGGGTCAAGTCAAGTTAGAACTATCAATGTCAAGATAACACTTCCGATCTGAGTTGTAAAAATAAAGCTGAGCTGAGTTATTACAGAAATGACGATAGAAATGATTTTTTTTTAATGGACATAAAGAAATATTTAATAATTGTGTGATTCTGATTGATTTTGAAAATATCCTCCTTGACTATTGTATTTTATTGTCCAACAGGGATGAGAAATATCAAAATGTGCAGTTCATTCTACATTTTTCATCTTTCAAACTGTTTTCCATGGAAGCCAAGCTAATATTATGAATTTGTAATCACAGATTAAAAACACAAAGCAGTATAAAATCCATGACATGACAGAGGCAGAGCAAATAAAGCTGTGGTTGGTAGTATTCTGAACATATAGATAATAAGCACTGTAGTGTTGTAGGCAACGGTAAACCAAGTGTGCAGCCAAAATGATATTAATTGTTGTTGTTATTGTTGCTGTTATGTGATGTTTTGTGTGACCTCAAATTCTTTTACATAGTGAATAAAACATAGTATTTTGCTCTTTGTATCAGGTACAAAAGAGTGTCAGAGGTGGAAGGGTGAGTAGTGGACACAGGAGGGAGGAGAGTGTGATGACCAGGTTAAGGTTGGGGCATAGTGCACTAAATAAAACACTGAAACTGATTGGGAAGCACCAGACTGGTTTATGTGAGGGTTGTCAGGAGGAGGAGGAGTCAGTGGAACATGTAGTTCTGAGGTGTAGAAGATATGAGGTGCAGAGAGGGGAGCTGATGGATAGGATAAAGGAGTTAGGGGTGCAGGAATTCACACTAAAAGAGTTGCTAAAAAAGTACACTACACTAAAAAAGTATGGAAGAGAGGGCACAGGTTAGGGCACTGATGGATTTTTTAAAGGGGACCGGGGTTTATAATAGAATATGATGGTTAGGTAAGGATAATGATAGGAATAAGGGGTTGTAGTTGGCTTGGGTGTGGAGAGTACAAGTTAGAGTTTGTTTGTTTTTTTTTTGTCTTTGTTTGGTCTTTGTAGTGTGCGTGTGGGTGTGTGTTTGTAGATATGACCGTTTGAACTCGGTCGGGTAAAGGAAAGTCTCTAAGTCTACTGTCTGGTCCACACTCCGGAACAGAAGGTGGCGGTAATGCACCAAGAAGTTGGATGCCAACCGCCGTAAAACTAGAAGAAGAAGAAGAAGAAGAAGAAGAAGAAGTATTTTTGCTCTTTTATTTTGAAAGTAATTCACAGGATGAGTTAATATACGATTGTAGCGATGACTTGACAGATGTGTGTTGCCCGAAGTTTAAATCCACAAATATAAAATGGGTCAGTAGAACTATCTATTAAATGACTTTAAATGAAGTAACTACTAGGAATAAAATATACCAGCGGTTGTTGATTATTTCTCTCAGTTTGTTTCTCATCGTCACATTTTATTGGTAAGTTTCAGAAACAGTGGCGTTTTTTTTTTTGCACAAGCCAACTAGGCGACGGCCTAGGGCGGTTAATTTAATGTAGTGCTGCAGTTTCTCACTGTGGCCACCGGAGGACAGCAGAGCTCATTTTAAATACACTCGGTGAAGTAAAGTTAGAAGTAATAATGTCAGGATACAATACTTCCTGTCCGAATAAAGCTGAGCTTAGTTAATAGAGAAATAAAACAACATCTTTGAACTCTTTCAAATTACTTTAATTTTGTTTCTTACAGTCCGATGGTGAGTTTTTGGTTCTAAATTTCATTGTATGTTCTGTTTGACATTAAAGTGGCTATTCTGTTTTATTCTATTCTATTCTATTCTCAGTATTTAATAATTGTCTGTTCTTGATTGATTTTTAAAATGCACTCTTTTATTACCTTATTTTATTTTGTAGAAACACTAAATTTAAAAAAGTAACCATAAATTTAGCAAAATGAACCCTAAATATCCTAAAAAATTATAATAAACTGTTTTATCTGAGATTCAGTTTGGTTATGGGGGGGGGGGGGGGGGGGGGACAAGAGAAAAATGACGTTTTGGGGGGAACTCCTGACTAATTTGGTATTATTGTGATATTCTCAGACATTCTTTTCTCCTAGTTTTTTTTAGATTTGGTCTCAGGACAAGAACATTTACACAACTACTGCATGTTTTATTATTTTCTACATGGATTATTTGATGTAAAATGTCCTCCAGTTCCAGAATGCTGGAACAAATGCAGCTATATACTGCTACTCTTCTTTTATCACATCCCAGTAGGCTAATTCCTGCAGTTTCTCCTCCTCAGCTGATGAGTAATTGCCTCCAGCTGTCCCTGCAGCTGATTGTGTTGACCTGGAAGGCTTCTGGAGATGCCAGCTGGATTACCAGGGCTGTTTCTTCTTTAAAAACTGCCCCTGCTGCTGGAGAGAAGCTCACCATGCAGACTGCAGGTCGTTGGGTCTCCCTGGTTCTGCTGATTTCTGGTGCTCTTGGGGCTGTGGAGGCCATTCGGACTTTTAAAGATGGACCCATGATCGATGCTGAGGGAAGAGAGTATAAATCTGCTCCGTTCAGGGTTGATGATTCGTTCAACGATGAATCCACGGTTCGTGTTTGGTGCACTGAGGTGTCCATGATCGTCGTGGTGAAGGCTGATCTGTATAGAAATGGACGCCTCGTGTCCCCAGAGGAGCTTTTTCTGGGAGAATCTGAGCCTTCAGACAGTCGGTGTCGAGCTGCTGCTGCTGGTTCAGATGAATACGTCATTGAAGCCGACCTGCAAGCCTGCGGCTCTAAGTTAACCGTCAGTGGATTTATCTGTGAGTTTTTCCAGGAAAACCTGGAGTTGCTGTTGGTAACGTGTCTCGTGTTGACCTCTAGATGTCTGAGGACTCGGTGATCTACTCCAACCTGCTGACCTTCTCACCGCTGCTGGGTTACCATGGCATCACCAGGACTAGTCAGGCTGCGGTTCCTGTTTCCTGCCACTACAAAAGGTGATGCTTTGACTGTTATCTTGTACAGAGATGCTTTTATGTGGAGATCTGGTGAACAACGTGAAAATAAAACCACATGAACAGACTGTCAGACTCAACACTACACTGAGTGCACTATTATTAGGCAAGCTGTATTCCTGAGGATTCATTTTATTCCTGAAGTAATGCAGAGCTCTCAGTCAAGTTCAAACTGACATAAGTGACATTTCCTAATCAGCGCCCACTGAGGTGAAGTTACTCACTTGCCTAACAATTGTGTGTTCCAGATGCGTTTCTGTCTTTGAGGTTGGCAGAAATGTCTTCTGATTGTTTTTACATGCTGGATAACAGTTCCAGGAAGTGTTATAAAAGTTAAAATTCAAATCTATACTTGTTGGGTCAAAGGACTGACTGTGAAGCTTCATTGAAAGCTGGAAAAACGGCACCAGAAAACTCTTTGTTTGGACGTAAAACCACATCTTTCCTCCTGCATGTTATCAGGATTTGGCTTCATAATGTTTTAAACATGAAGATAAGTAGTTTAAGAGCACAAAGTGTGAAATTTACCACATTTTATTGACCAGCATCGATGAATCCGGCTGGTTTGTTTTCACAGAGTAACTCAGACGTTTGGAAATCTACTACAGACCAAAGACTGGAAGCAAAAACAGAAGATCAAAGATTCCTTGTTGTACACAATAAACCTGATTATTACATAAAGAGTCACTCAGAACACATTTTACTATAATTATCAGGTGTTTGTTTACTCAGATGTTTCTTTCTAGTCATTAAAGATGTGAACACAGCTGAGATTTATCAGGATTTCTGTCTGTGAACTCTCAGAAGTCAAAGAGCTAAAGTGAATAATTCAAATTGTGATTTTTATTTATTTTTTTAACTTTTTTACTGAAGTCTTATAAGTCTTCTTAACTCTAAACCTAAGCCTTTCTTTTCCTTAACATTTATTCAGCAATCTTCTGGTAACTTAAACAGAGGAACATGGTTCATATCAGTGTGTTCTGATCCTGCAGTAAATAATTGTGGAGAGAAACTTGAAGTTCCAAACTTTTGCTCTGTGTTGTACCTGGATCACAGCAGTCTGTCTTATCTACACCTCGATTTAATCACGTCTGAAAACCCACTTTTATAGACTTACTTTAATGCAAAGTTTACTTTTGGCTTTAATTAGTTTCAGTGTTCTATTCTGTATTATGTCCTGTTCATTTTATACGTTCTCTTTATTTTAGTTTTAGCTGCCTAATTCTTTGATATGTCATCTTTAATTCTCTAATTTTTTTTTATTTTTAATGTCTAACTTTTAACCTTCAGTCTTTAAATTTTAAACTGTCTAGTTCTTTAGTTTGATATGTGTGCTAATTATTCACTAACTTCTCATTTTTACTGTTTATTATATTTGACTGCTCTTGCTTGATCGTTTTGACTGTTGAAGCACCTTGAGAACATAAAGTATTATGATTGATAATTGTTCATGCTGGTTTCCTTCCAGGACCCATGTGGTCAGCAGCAGCAGCAGCAGCGCTCAGCAGCAGCCTCTGACCTTCTACTCTTCTTCAAAGGATTCATCAGGACGTTTTTTCTCTCTGAAGCTGATGGCCGGTACGTTCTGTGTCTCGCTGCTGGATTTTCTGGATTAACGGGTGTGTAGTGACGTGTTTGTGAACCTGCAGACGACTGGACCAGCGAGCTGTTCTCCAACACCTTCTACCTGGGAGACCTCCTGCACCTGGAGGCGTCCTACACCGGTCCAGGACGGAGGCGTCTCTACGTGGACAGCTGTGTGGCCACGCTGACGCCTGACCAGACCTCGGTCCCCAGATACTACTTCATCGAGAAAAACGGGTCCGTTTTGGTGTTAAACCACCGCTGGAGCTTCAGTTTGTTCTTTTTTCTATAAAGTAACCTTAAATTGTTCAAAAAATTATTTATTTTTTTTTTTACAGTTAACACGTAAATGAATACTTTTTTGTGGGACTTTAATGGTTATTATCTATAATTTAACAAAAAGGAGAATATATAGGGCAACCATTATTGTTCCAAAAAATTGCAGGGTTAAAAATGATTAAATGTTCTTTTTTTTTTTTAACAGTTAACAAATAAAATGTTAGATATTTAATAAATTTGAGAATAAATATTTGCCAAAACAAGAAGTATCTATAGAATAACAGTAAATTGTTCAAATAAACTCTCTTTGAGTATTAAAGTGCTGAACTCGGTGTTGCTCAGGTGTCTCATGGATTCCAAAGAAGCGTCGTCCAGGACTCGGTTCAGACCCAGACTGAGGACCGAGTCTCTTCAGCTGCAGCTCGACGTCTTCCTGTTTGAAAAACATTCCAGGAACTCGGTGAGTCGCCTGAAACCTGCTCGGGTTAACTTGTTCAGAAACACTTCATGGTTGCATGATGAAGTTTCTGTGGTTTTCTCCCTCCTTTAGGTTTTCATAACTTGTCAGCTGAAGGCGACGCCTGAGCTCTGGACCAGCAGCCGCATTAATAAGGCCTGTCACTACATACGCTCCAGGTGAGCTTCTTTTCTTTGTCTGAGAGCCTCGGAAACACTAGAGTGGATCAGAAATGGTAAAAAAATAACTAAATGAAACTACAAGCATGTTGCCTGTTGGTAGAGAATAGATTTACCCTTTAAACATTTTTATTTACCAACTCTGAACTTCTCTTTTGAGCAGCTTGCTTTTCAGCTCAGTGAGTTCTTGAAGTTATAAATCCTTAAAAAGATGTTACACAAACAGAAGGGATGAATAAACGCAGAAACGAAACTGAAATTCATTTACATAAAGCACTGTAGAAAAAAAAACAAATAAAGTGATAAAATGGTGAAAATCTGACATTTAGAGTGTCAGAAAAAATTAAAAAAATAAAATTAAAAAAAATCATGGAATACTATAAAGTTGAAAAAGTGTAGAGGGAAGAAACATGAACATTAATAATTATCTGTAATATATTTTGCTGATTGGAACACTGTAGGAACAGTGTTATTTTACCGTCATATCTAAAATAATTTACTCTAAACATGCAGGTTTTTGATGGAAGTTAGATTTAGTTTGGACCTGTTATTTTTGTTTTTATATAGTTAGCATGTAAATTAATACTTATTTTATACTGGTTATCATCTCTAACAGAATAGGGAAAATCCATAAAAGAACAGTAAATAGTTTTTTAAAAATCATTCATAAAATGGTTACATTTTCTTTTTCATTAACGTAAATTTACTGGTCATTTGTAAATTAACAAAGCAAATAAAATAAACGTACATTGAAGAAAAATTGCAGATAAAAGTTTAATTTTTATTACAGTTAATGTAAAATCAGTGTATATATATATAAATCCAGTTAACATGTATTTTAACATATTTTCTATGGGATAAATCTATGACAGTAAATTGTTAAAATAAATGTAAAAAATCACTGTTAAAAATTAACATAAATTAATACTTTGTGATTTTTACTGGTTATCTACAATTTTTAACAAAACGGGGACAATCTATAAAATAGCAGTAAATTGTTCCAAAATGGTTAAAAATAAATTACATTTATTTCTATTAACCTTAAAAACTGAAAAAAAAAAAAAAAAAAACATTTTTGAATCCCTGACAATCACAGAAAATCTGACTTATTTAGTAACGGTGAGTGTTTTTCATGATATTAAAGTCTTTGTTTGTCTTCAGGTGGGAAAACGTGGACGGTGACGACGCTGTGTGTCAGTGCTGTGACAGCAGCTGCAGCATGAGGCCGTCCAGAGGTTAGTATGACGTACAACTGAGACATTTCATCCACTGGAACTATGTGCAGCAGAAAACCAACTGTCCTGTGGCTGTTTCAGATATCATGCTCTGTGGTAGCGTGACTCTCGGACCGCTGATGATTTCTCCCAGAAAGTAAGCAAAGAGTGAATGTAAAGACAATAAAAACAAACTTTCAGTGGCTTCCTTCACTCAGTGCAGTGACATTAATGTGATTTATGATGTGATGGAGCGTTTCTGTCGGTGTCTTCCAGGATGTGAACAGTTTGATAAGCATGAAAAGGATGTGATTTACGTGATTGGGGGGGGGGGAGAAAAAAAAATGACACTTTCCCCTTTCTAAGATCCTAATAGCCTTTAAACAGACGGCACTAAATTAGATATCATGTATTCTGATGTGAGTAAGCAGACCAGTTGTCTCCATGTTGGTCTGTAATCTGAATCTGACCTTCCAACTACAATATAAACCCAAAGGTCAGAGGGAATCCTCAGAACTGATGCTGGCTGGGGGAGTTCATTTCTAATTTACGAGGCGATCCGGTACCAATCTACATACATGAGTTATGATGTGATTCACTAACGATACATTTGAATACGATGCAATTCAATGCAGCTTGAATCTATTTGGTGAAATAAATTAAAGCGAAATGTATCGGGTCAGAGCAATGTCATCGTGTTTATTTTTCTAATACACACAGACAAGACAGACTGTTGCTTTATTAAATATAAGAAAATATTTACATCAACCCCTTCAGTGTAATTCAGTCCATGAACTTTACAAAAAAATTTCAACACTGAAAACTTCCAATGTTTACAAATGGCACAAAACAGAGGAAAAAAAAAACCTATAAAAGAGGATGAAAACAAAATGTTTTTGGACAAGTTACCGTTTTTGTGCTTGCGTTAGCTCTGTTAGCACTAGCATCCACAGATCCCTCGGGGGGGCGGGGGAAGGTCACAACCCAGCGAGAACAATGTCTAAATATAGACTTAAAAACCATTGTGCATACCACAGAGAATAAGCAGGACTAGCTGAAAGAAATGACGGTACATTAAAAAGCAAATTAAGAAAATGTATTGAAGAGACAGGGAAGAACTGGATTTACTGATTACCACGAGTCCTACAAAGCATGAGAATCTGATCTACAGCAGAAGGCCTTAGCCCGTTTGAAATAGTATTTGGACGACCATACAGATTACCATAATTTAAACTGACCAGTGACATAGGGAAAAATTAAGAAATTACTTTAGCTGATTATATGAAGACCATGCTAATGAAAAGAGCAGCTGTCTCCTCTGCTCCTCATCAAACGTTATTAAGAAGTAGTCCTGGTCATCTACAAGGTGGGAAGAACCCTATGAGATGTTGCTGGCTACCCCTACAGCCATGAGAATCGCAGTAAGATCAACCTGGGTCCATCTTTCTCACAGCAAAAAGGCACAAATTGACCTCACAGATTCATAGAGTGAATGATAACAATAGGTGCAGCTGTCT
The DNA here is from genome assembly GCF_021347895.1 of Acanthochromis polyacanthus. Lineage (NCBI taxonomy): Eukaryota > Metazoa > Chordata > Actinopteri > Pomacentridae > Acanthochromis > Acanthochromis polyacanthus. Next base: position 29,145,231 of record NC_067133.1, on the reverse strand, counting down.
CAAACCCAGTGAAGAAACCATAACCCTTGAATCATTAGAGTGACACTTGAGCCAATTGCTGCGCTGACAGGACGCCACCACCAGCAGATGAAGAGAAACCAAAGGAGATGGCAACAGTGAGTTGTACACATGTATGACAGTAGCATCACCCAGTATTTTGGTTATTGACATCACAGTTCCAAGGTAGTCACTCCACCTTTAAAGGGATAGTTTGGGATTTTTGACATGAATCTGTATGGCATCCCCGTCAGCAGTGTTGTTCATTCACACTGACTTACAGCCGACAGCGTCCAGTGAGCAGAGATCCGGTCCGGTTTTGGTCCAGACGAAGGTAGTCCGGCAAGTTTGCTGGGGTCACGAAAATAAAGCGTTTTCTTCTCAAACCAATATGTGTTCGAAAGAGTGATATATTTGCATTACAAAACCGTTGTCCACGAAAAAGTCAGACTTCGTAAACGTTTGGCACTATTTTCTCTCCCTTCATATCACTCCGCGCTGCCTCCAGCTGGCAGCCGCGCAGGTTTCACTTTGTTTACTGCTCCTAAAGTTAGCAACATGTCTGACTACGACAGCGACGATGAATATATTGACTTCAGCATTCAGCCAAGGGGATATCTTTATGAACCCGAATATACTGAAGCCGAAATTCACCAGATGGAGTTAGAACGGGCAGAGAGAGAGAGAGAGAGAGAGGGTGGACAAAGAAGTGGAACAAGTTGAAGTTGGAGCCACAGCTGGAGCCGTGAGACACCGGGTGTCTGATAAATGGCGGTGTACTTGTTTCAAGTGCGAAATAATGCAGATAAGGCAACAATTATATATATATATATATATATAGTTATGAGAACCAAGAAGCCCTTTACCTGGACTCATAATACATACAGTAATAAATAAGTTATTGCATAGTTGATCACTTGTACAGTATAAAGTTATAAAATTCAACCAAAAAACTGAGGAGGCAACACTTACTCTGAAGACAACTGACCGTCGGGTCCAGCTGGTCTGGGACGCTTCTTCCAGTTTATTTTATTAATGTGGAAAAAGGTCTGCAACACACCCTCATTCAGGAGTGCAGGGAAGTCATTATGATGTGTGATGCAGACAGAAGCTGGCAAGCTGGCCTCCTCATCAATTGAAAGGTCTTGCATCTGTGGCATGATGAGATCCCATTCGTGGCAGCAATAGGACTCCACCTCTGTCGGCATTATTTCGCACCAGCTGTGGCTCCAACTTCAACTTGTTCCACTTCTCTGTCCACCCTCTCTCTCTCTCTCTGCCCGTTCTAACTCCATCTGGTGAATTTCGGCTTCAGTATATTCAGGTTCATAAAGATATCCCCTTGGCTGAATGCTGAAGTCAATATATTCATCGTCGCTGTCGTAGTCAGACATGTTGTTTGTTTTGTTGTTAAATACTTAAATAGCCCCTTGATAATGACACCTATCAGTGAGTTGACCTGTCCTCTAGCACCACCATCAGGAGAATCTTTTAAATTAGAATTCATGTATCTTGAGTTTTCATTCAAATCTTCTCAAATTTACTGACAACATTAATGACAAGAGTATGAATCCTATTGGTCTTGGTGATGATATGACCTTTCCTGTAGCACCACCATCAGGTCAAACTTTCGAGCATCAAAGCGTATGACACGGAACAAAAGTTGGAAAGTCTTCAGAGACTTGATGGCTGGAAATATTGCCCTTCCAGTTTCAGCGTTCCAAAGGGTTGGTGTTGCTTCACCTTTTGATTTGTAAACCGCCAAAATGAGCAAGCCAATGTAGACTTTAAGTCAGCTACATCCAAGTCTTTCCATCTGTCCCCATACACATGCCTCCCCTCTGAATTTGTCATCCTAAGTACAATATTTTTAATCGATGTGTAATGTAGAGCTCTAATGATGACTTTGTTCTTCAACATGGCTGACTGTATATCTGGTGGGGCCTGGAACCATTTTGTTAATATTACGAGCACCAAGTCTACCCTGCTGTTGAAGTGGGGAAAGAAATCAAATTATCCTTACATTTTTGGAAGAGATCGTGTCTGCTGGTGGTTGAGAGACAACGGGAGGATCAACGCTCTCATTCTCATCAGATGAAAATGCCTCAAAACCAGGGTCCTCCTCAACACAATCCTCCATCTCAGACACATTTTCCTCTGTCACTTTCACTGTCAAAGAGGACATTTTCAAGTGAGACAGCATGCAGATTTCAGTAAACAGCACAATGAGGATGATTTGGACACAGGGTTGCCATGCAAACTTTTGTTTACATGGTAGACATTTGCAAATGCGAGATCATGCAGATTGCAGCATACACAGAGCACACTGAGGACTGATTTGGATATGGGGCTGCCATGCAAACTTTGATGTTTCCTCCTCTCTTATTTTGCATGAACTACCACACACACACACACACACACACAGATATACCTTCATGTCCATCGTGCGGCAAAGTTCTCGTGAGAATGCTGTTTCCCTCCCACATATCACGTTAGCATCAAAAATGGAAGATTATGGTCCCTCTGCTTACTTCAACAACAAGATAGACGTGCTGCTAAGAGTGTGTCCCACCAGACGCAAAGTCAGCCATGTTGAAGACATAAAATCATTATTTGAGCTCTTCATCGAGCCATCAATTGAAAATATTGTACTTGAGATGATCATTTTAGAGAGGAGGCATGTGTAGTTAAAAAAACTGATTGATCAACTCACAACCCTACATTGGCTTCCTTGTTTTGGCAGGAGTTTGCATGTTCAGTTGTTTCTCACATGTCCACACCATGAGAAGAATCAATGTTCTCAAAGAATCAGCTGTTTTCCTCACCCCTCTGATTTGTATCAACTCAAAAATATCAATACCTGCAGGTGTGGGATGTTCGGTCACACACAAGTTGTACAGCTCAAACTGCTTCCAGAGGAACAATGCAGGCAATATGTGTTCAGCAAATATCATGATAATGTTATGCTTAATCAGTTGTTTCCATCAAATTTGGAAAAGTCATGAAATATGAAGCAAAAGAAAACCAACTATTATTTTTTTGAATGATATACATTGAATGGAGTCAAACTGACCCCAAGGATATTAGGAGGGTTAATTTACCTTAATGTACAGATCTGAAACAAAAGAGGCCGTAAATCCTTTTCTTTTTTTAGATGTAGAAACTGAGTCAGGCTTTTGTGTTCTGGGATCTCCATATAAACTGCTAAAATAAGAAAAGCAGAGAAGGACTTTTACAATGAAGAAGTTATAAAACACTCAAAAATTTTACTTTTATTGACAGTGACACATTTCAGTTTGGTTCCTGTTCCTTGTCAAATGTTGACAACAGGAAGTCGGCCGTTTTTCCAGGCTTGTACAGTGGGGAAAATAAGTATTGAACTCGTCAACGTTTTTCTCATCACATTTATTTCCAAAAATGCAATTCAAACAAAATTTCTACCAGACATTGGTATTAACTCAAATAATCCACACATGAAAAGAAATCACAACGTTCAGGTCCATAAATAATGATTATGTGGAATTAAGTACAATAACACAGGAAAAAAGTGTTGAACACGCTAACTGAGACTCATCTAATACTTAGTGGAGAAGCCTTTGTTTGCAATGACAGCTTCCAGACGCTTCTTGTATGTTTTAACTAATCACCCACACTGCTCAGGTGTGATTTTGGCCCTTTCCTCTGCACAGATTGTCTTTAAATCTTGAATATTCTTTGGTGCCCTCTGGTGAACCCTTTTCTTTAGTTCTTTCCACAAATGTTCAATTGGGTTAAAGTCAGGTGATTGACAGGTGAAGCCGGAGTACCCGGAGAAAACCCACGCATGCACAGGGAGAACATGCAAACTCCATGCAGAAAGATCCCAGGTCCAGGCCGGGATTTGAACCGGGGATCTTCTTGCTGCAAGACAAAAGTACAAACCACTATGACACTGTGCAGCCCCTTTCAAAGAAAATCTGTTCACCAAATGTTAAAGGAAGTGTGAAGAAAACTTTCCTTTAATCTTATAATGTCACAACGTACTAGTGTCTGAGAAGTGCTGTGGAACAGCTTTAAAGGCCAATGTTGATTATTTAGCGTTTGTTGCACCAAAAGTGACCAAACACTCAAATACATTCTAATTAAGTTTGATTACCAACAACAAACAAATCCACTGTACAGCTTCTACACTGGTGTCAGCAGGAAACATCATTAAACCAGTAAAATACTGAATTTGTACAACACTGTCTGTTTTACAAGCAAAGACCAACAATGAACTGATATGAAGCTTGTTTCGAATAATTTTTACATCAGATTTATATGAAGATGTCGACTTCAGGACGAACACATTTCATAATCGGCTATCTGCAGATTAAAAACAGACAGAGTACTGCACTTTTAGTTCAAAATGTATTTTATTCTCTGCAGCAATAAATCAGTAAAAATCATCAAAGCATCATCATGTTGTGTCAGAACGAAGAACATGAACCACAACATTAGCAGAGCTGCTAACAGCTAATGTTTACAGCTGAAAAGGAGTATCAATGTACATTTACAGATAGAGAAATTATAATGAACCACTGATCAGTAATTGGATTAGATACAACTTTTTCATTGTACAGAATAAAAGAACTAAGACAATGAAACAGTTTAGCATCAAAACAGAAGTGAAAAAGCAGCAGTAAAGTTCATTATTTACAGTCTGTTGCAGTATAAACAGTAATTTCTGTGAAGTAACTCAGGACAGTCTAACAGTATCATAACTATGTTCTATTCAACCTTCACCACAGTTTGGTAGCAAACAATGTTATTTTACTGCACTGCATTTATCTGTGTATTCCCTGTAGATTACCAATAAAACATATTGAAGCTGTAAGCAGCGTTGAATGGGTCCTCGCACACCCACGCACACTGGGATGTGGCACACATCGAGGTGTGGTGTATATCCAGGTGTTACACAAAAGTGAAGGTGTGTAGCTGACCAATTTCTGGGTTTATATCACAAAGTTTGCAGAAATGGCACATGCAAAAATAGAACATTTGTCAGAGTGACAGTGCACTTTATAAGGAAGCGAAGTGAAACAGACAAGTCTTAGAAATACACTAAAGCTCAAATTGGTATTTAAAAAGGAGGACAAAATATGTTGAAGCCAGTATAAAGTCACTGAAACATATTGGGAGCCAATATAACAAGACTAAAACATAGTGGAAGTCAGTTTAAATAGGCTGAAACATAATACTAGCCAATAGAAAGAGGATAAAACATACCAGGAACCAGTTTGCCAAAGTTGAAACACACTAAAATATAAAGAGACAGAAATAACTGGGAGCCTGTGAGGATGAAAGAATAATGAACATGAATATGGGCAATCTGCTAACAATAGTACATCAAAGTGTAAAACATGAAATTTCCTCTCCAGCAGGTGGCGCTATGACTGTGAATGGATATCGGCATATGGATGTGATTAATTATGTGAAATCTGAGGCAGATTGCAGCATGTGGAGGGGATTTATACAGCGCTTTCTGCTTCATGGTGAAGCATCAAAGTTCAGTCGGCCGCCATGGCCACACCCTTTGACTTATGCGGAAGATTTAGATTTTTGCAGCTGTTTGAGCATGTGTTTATGTGCTATGATGTGAACAGGACATTTGTTATAAAAACATTGTGGGGAAGAGACAAAAGAGAAAAATGTAAAGTCTGTTTAATAAAGACAGAGAGCAGCCTGCTGAATAAAGACACCTGACGTCTCCTGTTTCCCGTTTCTCCTGCATAAAACAGGACACACCTTCTGTAAACAGGTAACTCCACTGAGGCCTGTATAATTAGCTTAGCACTGCACTGACACTAACAGGTGAATTATTCTGGTGTTTTCAGTGTAACGGTGTTTGTAGAACATTGTGGTGTTAATTTTTTTTCTGTCTGCATTTATTCTCATTGTTTAACTCCACGGAAGGGGTGTCAACACTTTATGAGATTAATGCATATTTTAGTCTTGCAGCCAAATATTTTATTATTTAGTGCATGCGTGTGACCATCACCAGCCCTTGTGGTGTTAATTAAACCTTCAGTAACAACATTAGCACCTCTGGCTAATGCTACCACTAATCGGGTAAATAAACAATGATACTGCTGCGCTTGATGGTAAACTTCCTCCACGTGTTGTTCAGCATCAACAAAGACAAGAAACACACAGATTAAACTTTTTAAAGGGGCTTGTTCCAACAAATACAGCTTACAGAGTATTTATGTCTTTTTTAAACACGCAAAGTAGCGTTAAAATATTTTTACAAAGCTGTGAGTTTAAATGTTTTGTGTCAAATAACATTAACCTCTAACTGTGAATAACAGTAAAATGTCCACTTTTTTTATTAAAAGAAAACTGAAATCTTTTACTAAACGTATGACATCACAGAGGTTTTGGGGAGACAAATGTCAACACAGTGTTTTACTGTCATTTTTAAAACTTCTTTAAAACTCTTTTTGGGTCATTTCCAGTCACAAGAAACCTGTTAGTCAAATAAAAAAATCACAAAAAATCCAAATCTAGCATGAGTATGAAGAATTTTACAGCTTAACTGTGATAAAAGTAATTAATGTGTGCATATTTTAAAATCAAATAATAAACAGTTGTTTGTCTCTGCAGTTTGACAGATTAACCAGCGGTGTCCCCACAGTGCAACCGGTGCTTCACTTCCTCATGTACTCAGTAGGTATAAAAACATCCTGCTTGCATCAGCTGAGACTTTAGTGGACCTGCAGCCGTTCAGGTAAGCAGCTTCCTTTGCTTCTAGTGGATCATTGCTTCTGCTGGTTTCATTGTGTGTGCAGCTGAGGTGTGTTTTCTTTTAACCTGAATCACACCTGTCTCTGCTGGTCCGGATTGTTGCTCAGCATCAGTGATCAGATTTTTTTTTAGTTTTGAGTTCCTTTATGTTAGTATTATCTTGGACGTTAACAAACACAGCACGTAGTGACAGACAGATATTTTATATATATATATATATATATATATATATATATATATATATGTACATGTATTCTTAAGACCCTGAAAGGGGTCTTTCCCCCAAAAGGGCATATTGTTAATACTAATAATAATACTAATACTACTACTTCTACTACTACTACTACTACTAATAGCAATGTAAATCTAGTTAAAAATATATATATGTAAATGTAATAAACATATTAATCAGATATTAGATGTTATCCAGTTATTATATTTATTGGTTACTCATTATCCCAAGTAAGTAGAAAAAAACTAAAATGCAAACCAAACCAAAGCTCGGGTCTTAGGAGGATATATATGTGTGTGTGTGTGTGTGTGTGTGTGTGTGTGTGTGTGTGTGTGTGTGTATATATATATATATATATATATATATAAAGAGAGAGAGAGAGAGAGAGAGAGAGAGAGAGAGAGAGAGAGAGAGAGATAACAAGAGATAAATATCAACAAAATGCCTCCAAAATGTTAATATCTGCAAAGTTTCAGTCTAAAATGTGCAAAAAATACACAGAAAAATATTTTTACATGTTCTAAAAAATTATCCGAAAGTAATAACTGTTTCAGAAAATATTAATATAATGTGCAAATTAATAAAAAATCTATAAAATAAACAAAATGTCAAAAATATGTCAGAAAAATATTAATAGAATGTAAAAATAAAAATCATCAAATTATGTAAAAATACTAATAAATGGTTGCTTAAAATATGTATAAAACGTGCAAAATAATTTTTAAAAATTACTAAACCCACAAAGTGTATCATGTCCAGTGTGTAAATTTTGAGAAATAGGTTTTTAAAAAAAGACTGAAAAATATTCAGAACGTATGAACAGAATGGACTAATAGACAGTTCCCAGTGGTCACGTGTTTTCAGGTGCGCATGCGCTCGGTCTTTGTGCATTCAGCAAAATGAAGACGACACGACAATTGTGCTTCGTAATAATCATTCTGTTTGCGGGTGAGTGTGCTAACCGTCCGTAATCGAACTGTAGTCTAGTCACACTCAAATATCTGTAATTATCTGTATATTTGTATATTGTGCATCCTAATTCTCTGTATATTTGTATATTGTGTACCATGCAGTCAGCGTTACCATGTGTAGAAGGCCGCAAGCCTGCCGACTGCTAATCTTTGTTCTCCTAGACTGGGCTAGTTTTACGTCCTTCAGTCTAAACTTGTGACTAGGGCTGGGCGATATGGCCAAAAAATAAAATCTCGATTTTTTTTTTTTTAGTCATCTTGGACGATTACGATTTTAATCGATTTTTGTTGTTTCTTTGCGGTCTGTTTGCTATGGCTAGTGCTAGCCATGCTGCACTCCCGTAGCTGCGAGCACTCTTCCCATTCTTTAGGATGCCTCAGACGGAGGTGCTGACACAGGTTAGTTGTGCTGCTACTCTTCGTTTTCACAGTACTTTTGCAAACCTTGCACATGACTGTAGTTTGCTCTGTGTCAGTCTTGTCAAAGCCGAACCACTTCCATATAATCGATGTAACATGAGGCCCTTTTCTCGTGACCAACTCTTCCTCTGCTGTTCTGTCCGCCATGACGGCAGTGTGAGTGTTTTGGTGGAAGGAGATGAGAGGCGGAAGCAAACGCCTGTGCACAAGTCGTGAAAGGCAGAAGAAGAATGTGTATTGTTATATATTTAAGCTCGCCTCGATTTTACGATTTGGCAAATTTTCAAATCGTCAGGATTTAAAAAGGTGAATTAATAAAATTAATTCGATTTATTGCCCAGCCCTATTTGTGACTTTTATCGTCTCTGGGACTCGCTGCTGTAAGCAGGCGATGAACACTACACAGAAATACACTCATTAAATCAATCAACAGTTTACACACCAACATGGCAGACTGCAAACCTAGCAATAAACTCAACAACAGTAAACTAAGACTAGGTTACTGAGCAGGGAACTAAACTGCCTGCTGACTGAGAAGAAGCGGAGCGAGGAGAGTCAGCTGGCAGGTGTGAGACAGGTTCTGCAGCTGGTGTGTGAATGAGCGGAGATTCAGGATTGATCCAGACAGACAACGGGAAATGGATGTAGGATACCGTGGAGGAAACAGTAGTGAGATGGGTTATAGAATGACACTGTTTAACGGTACAGCAAAGAGTAGTGAACAGCATCTGACTTTTATGGCAGGAGAGAGAAGTTGCAGCTGAACATTCCCACCTGCTCATGATCACCGACTGGCAGCACCTGTCTGCAATGCCACACACTATGCCCTGGAGAGAGAGAAGAAGGGAGACACTACCACTATGTGGCGTTAGATGTGGAGGGCAGAACAATATGTATGTTTTATTATATCTTTTAATGTTTTATTTTACAGCTCTACTAAGATTAAAGAAGCAGCTACAGTTTTGAATGAAAGTTCCCATCCACCTGGAATCACTGTAAGACATGGATCTTTGTCACAAAAAACAATCAATCACTTTGTCTGTTCTGCAGGAAACATTGTTGGAAACCCCGGGATTGGAGGAGACAAGGATGGAATCTTTGCAGGTACATTTCTTATTGCTGTGATAGTTTTTGTAGGTTGTTTGATCAATGAAAGACACATGAAGAAGTCAGATCTTCCTCCTCCTGATCAAGCACATGAACAGACTCTTCTGTCAATAATGTCAAATGATTACCTGGTTTTGCGTGCGTGTGTGTGTCAGTTAACCTCAGCATGTTTTTAGACTGTGGTAGGAAACCTTTAAAAGGACAATAAAACTTAAAATACATGAAACTGTTGGACGATGCTGCTGATGCTTTGTGCACTCAGAGATGCTTCACACTGACCAGAGTCCTTATGACGTTTCCAACCACTTTATTGTTTGTTCTGTTTTCATCTTTCAGGTTCTGAGATCATCTCAGTCCACCTCGGGCAGAATGTCACTCTGATTGGTCCTGACTACAGTGACAACATATCAGTAAGATTCAAAAGAAATGGCAGTGATAAATATATCTATTGGTGCATAGACAGACATGCCATACCTCCCAAACGTCTGGATCCATCGTTTGCGAGCCGAGTGGAGGGGACAAAATGTCCAATTAAGGACAGTAACGTCTCTGTAACTCTGAAGAATGTGACTGGAGCAGACACTGGAACATTCGAGTGGCTCTGGAAAAACAGTACCGGAACCTTTTTCTTCACAGTGTCCCTGAACATTACTGACCAAGGTAAGACAGTTTCATTGACAACATCACAAACTGTGTTTACTGTCTGTAAAAGCAGAGTACAGATAAGAAAAGCTCCTGATTGGTTGAATGTGACAGAAGTCTATTTTCTACTCTTCAGGTGCTGCAGGAGTCATCATTGGAATCATCGGAGGAATCATCATTTTAGGGATCGTCATAATTGTTTATCGCAACAGTAAATCCCTTGTAGAATGCCCTGAGACTCAGTGTTGTCTTTAACTTCTTTTGAGTGAAATTGAAAATAAATGATTATGCAGCAAAAAGTAGACCAGTCTGGTTCATTTTGGAACAAGCTGGGGGGTGATGACCTCTGAATGACCTAAAAATAATCTTTAATATCTCAAAAAATATAGCAGCACAAACGAAGCACTAACCACTCAGCCTGTTTGCTTGGATTTTTTATGTGGGTGGGGGGGTCATATTCACTGAGCTTACCACATCCAGCCAAGAGAGGGTGACGCGCACACACACAAACTAGAGGCGCATCAACTGGGGAAACACCTGTCACTCTGCCACACAAAGCACATGTCCTAAGCATATCATGACAGAAACCATACCAGTGAGACACAGCAGGAGCAGACATACCTGTGGCACAGAAGTGACACAGCTGGGAGCAGAGGAAGCAACAGGGGAAGAGCTGCAGCTTAAATATTCAGCCCTACTTCAATGATTGGTCACCTGTTGCACACATCAGGTGAAGCAGCACAGCACTAAGAGATGCAATATCAATGCTGCTACCAAGTGTGTACAGTACTATATCATTTCTACAGGAGACAGAGTGTAATTAATTCAGCTCTCATTGCTGTTTGAGTCACTGTGGACAGATTTTTATGCATTTAAGTAAATTTGGAAAAAATACTGAGTCATTTTGGACAAATTTTAGTAATCTCGAACAACTTTCTGGAATATTTCTGTCATTGAGAACTATTTCTTTTTTAAAATAAATTTTAAGTCACTGTGAACTGTTTTTAGTCATTTTGGACCCTTTTCCAGTGATTTGGACACTGTTTGAAATTTACAGCTGCTCTCATAAAACATGTTTTTAGGGATCGACCGAGGCCGATTATCGCCGCCGAATCCGATATTTGGCATTTTGACACATATCGGCATCGCCCTTGTTTTCTTAACCTCCTAAGACCCGAGCTTTGGTTTGGTTTGCATTTTAGTTATTTTCTACTTACTTGGGATAAGGAGTAACCAATAAATATAATAACTAGATAGTATGTAATATCTGACTATTATGTTTTACATTATATATATATATATATATATATGTATATATGTATATATATATATTTACTAGATTTACATTGTTATTACTATTATTATTATTGTTATTATTATTATTATCATTATCTGTAGTAGTAGTAGTAGTAGTAGTAGAAGTAGTAATATTAGTACTACTATTAGTATTAACAATATGCCCTTTTGGAGAAAAAAAAAATCAAAAAACAAAAACATGTCTACATGTGTGGACGGTAGGTCTTAAGAGGTTAAAATCTGTCCGTTTTTTTTTTTTTTTTTTTGCTCCAATGAAGCCGCGCCTCTCTGTCTGCAGTCAGTATGGTCACCATAGACATAATAAAGAGTAGCTTGGGGTGCTGCACAGCGAGAAATACGGCCGCCATCTTGGCCGCTCCACTCAGCGCTGTTTGACAGCGCATTTAATCCATCTTAACTCTGAATATTAAACTGATTTTCACGCGTTTTTTATTTTTATTTTTTTGCTGCAAACGTCATACATGTAGCTATGATACAGGACAAATGGTTCGGCGTATTTTAATATTCATAGTGGGAAAAATAGATAATAATAATAATAGGTAATAGAATATTCTGATATTAAGCTCGACTGTAGACAGGTATTTTGCAAACACTGTAAACACACACCACACACACATATATAAAACAATATATATATATATATATATATATATGTATATATATTATCATTTTATGATATATCTTTTTTAATATATATGTTTGAATTATATTGATAGTCTATATATGATTTATATAATAATTTTCTCTGATGTATTGATTATATTAATACTCCACATATGATTTATATATATTATGTTTTCTGATATATTGATACTCCATACATGATTTATATATGTAGTATGATTTTCTCTGATATATAACTTATCTATTATAGCCTATATATAGACCCCTTGCAGTGTTTACTAACACAAGGTATGCGCGCGCAGACCCGGTGCAGGAGCTCCTCCACATTCCACTTTAATGGGTGAGCCAGTGTCTGACGACTGGGGTGTCTCGGAGTTCCCTGAACAAGAACAGAAAGATAGCGTTTAGGAAATTGCACGTCTCGGCTTTGGCCACATCAATGGGCTCGCTTTGAGAAGGCGGTGGCGGCTGTTGTTTGGGACTGCCGCCGCCAACAGCCGCCTCCTGCTGCCTGCCGGACACGGCCTCTTGCTGTTTGGATGCAGCAGATGGTGTGCTGTCCTGTTGCTGCTGGCCTGGTTCGGCATGTTGGGTATAAAAGTAATCCTTCAATGCGTTATCAGGCACTACTTTGACATACTGCACTGTCCTGCTAACGGGCTGTCAAGTAAGATGCAGAAGTTGAGGTCTCAGAGAGCACTCAGGCTCATTATGGCCTTAAGGTAATAAAGGTTTTGAAGCAGACAAATAAAGATCTAAAGAAGAAACATTATGAAGTTAACCACATGATTATGCTTGCTGAAATAAATATATATTTTTAAAATGTTGATTTGATTAAAGTGATGATTCAGATGATTTAGATGATTTATTATGTTTAGATTGAGAAGAATGATTTAAGAAGTGATTCTGTGTAAAGTAATCCTTGTTTAGGTTCTGTATGTGTGTGCAGGCCTGAAAGGCTCTGTGTGTGTAGGCCTTAAAAAAGCAGAAGTGCAGAGAGCAACAATCACCATGACTCGGCAGCCACAGTGACACAGCAACCTCCTCAGAAAAAGGGGAAGTTTGGGAAAACCCAGAAGGATCTGTTGAAATGTGTGTGTGTTAAACAGAATGTGGACACTGTGTATTTGCTGTAACAACATGACTTCTGTATTACTGCTGTATGTGATGACAAGTTGATTGCATAAGTTAGACAGTGCCAGGGGCGTACCAAGCCAGAGATGTGTGTAAGGAGAGAGATTATAAGCGCAGTGCTGTAAGCACAGAACGGGAGACGTTCGCCGGAGCTGCAAGAAGAGCTGCAAAGGGAACTTGGCCAGAGTTCTGAAGGATCTTCACCATCATCTATTGCCCTAGAAGACGGGAAGACAACGCGGGACTTAGGCTCCAGAGATCGCTGAGGACATCGTTGGAAGCAAAGTCTTTTTCTGACTTTGTTCAACAAGCGAGGACCACACTCTGCCAAACGGAGAGTCCTGAGAGGTTCTGCAGTTATCCAGAAGAAACCATTAGAGGGGAGAACCGACTACACCCGAAGAGGCAAAGGAGGCAACAGCATCGGGCTGTTCCCCTCCCCGGGGCTGGGAGATCCGGTGACCCACTACAGCCTGAACAGACGAGGGTTTTTCATCACCACCCTACCACAGAGAAGACAGCTGGGGCGTAAGCACTAACATTCCAGCCGATTCCAGAGATAACTGCCAGACCACGATTGGCTTACGGGACTCCTCTGCTCCCCCTGCCGAGGGATAAGATCCTTTTGTCCGAAAAGAAGACATCGTAACGAGTCCTCTGGACAACTGAGGACTCCTTCCAGACGCAAGTCAAGACCGAGTGATACGGTAGTGGCCACGCTGTTCGCTCTCTCTCCTAAATTTACTAATTAGAGAAGATTGTCATGTACGCTCAATCTAGTTACTTTAGTATAATTTTGATCACGAATAATTAATTGTTTAATCATGAATTGATGCTGTGCCCTTGCTAAATTTGCTTAATAAAAGGCTATATTGCATTTAAAGAGAAGCCTAATGAAATTATTATAAACCACTAAAAACCTGCATAGTGGTAAAAAGTTAAGTTGATTGTGTGCATTCAATCTAATGGTTCTTAAAGGTTACTTAGTCCAAATTGAGAGTGTTAAACATTACCCCTGAGGTTAGTTCTTTCCAAACCTCTAAAACGAACCCAGGAATAGCACCAAGTGCATGCAAGTCCTTAGAGAGAAGCTGCCGATAACGGACGTGATTGATAGATCAGTTCTACTACTTAGAAAGGCTGCTCAGTGGGATAGCATTTATCAGATAAGAGGGGTGAGACGTTCGGATGCAAGGCAGTCAGAACCTGGGCGAGTGTCTCTCGACTCCAGCTTAATTATTCTGCTGAAACCTGTTAGGTGGAATACTAATAGGCAGATAGAATCTAACCCTTTAAACGGAGAGCTGGACCAGACTTAACCTGAGGTAAGGGTTAAAAAAGGCTAGACTGGCGAACAGGGCTCAGGGCTTCTCCGGCAGCAGGAACTGTAATATCAACGTAATGACTGCTCCGGAGAACGCGGAAATCAGTATTAAGTAAACCAAACGTTTAGCCGCGGTAACAAAGCAAGTTCCACCTGGTCGCTGTCACAGCTACCATATCATCTGCTTTACTACGATTCTGACAGCCGACAGCACAAGAAGAAGGCGTATTTAGCGTAATATGTGCTTGCAATATCATGCCTTGGCCAGGTAAACAGGCTTTGTTTTGAACCGGGTCTGCGCGCGCAGCTGCCTAATTAAGTATGCATACGTCATGTGAAAGGGGTCAATATATGAATGATGTTGATACTCCGTCTATGATTTATATATATTCATTTTCTCTGATATATAACTTGTATTGTTTTATATAGAAATATGTGTTCATTAGTCAGTATTTTGTTTATATATGTATATATAGCGTAATCATATATTGTCTCTTCAAATTATTAAAATAGGCTAATTGACTTTACTGCCATTATCTGCTTCTCGAACATATATTAGTGTGTGTGTGTTTACAGTGTTTGCAAAATACCTGTCTACAGTCGAGCTTAATATCAGAATATTCTATTACCTATTATTATTTTTATCTATTATTCCCGCTATGAATATTCAAATACGCCGAACCATTTGTCCTGTATCATAGCTACATGTATGACGTTTGCAGCAAAACAAAAAACAAAACAAAAAAACGCGTGAAAATCAGTTTAATACTCAGAGTTAAAATGGATTAAATGAGTTGTCAAACAGCGCTGAGTGGAGCGGCTGACTGGACCAAGATGGCGGCCTCACCACTCGTCAGCCCCAATAGGCAGTAGCGGTCGATGCAGCATCTACTCTTTGGCTGAATCCCAAACCGCCCCCTACCCACTATCCCTACACACGACCCCTCCGTTTGCACGTTCCCGCGGAGGGTCCTCCATATTAAGGGCCATCCCAAACCGCGTAGTGCGGAGGGAGAGTGGACTGTTCAGCCCTTAAATAGCGAGTCTGCATCGATGCTCACTCTGGACAACTTTTTCAGGAAGTGCAATGTCGAAATGGAGGAGGAAACAACATATCGATGCAAGTTCCACATGCATCCTTTATTTCTCCCACACCTTTTTCACACTTACAGAACATCACAAAAAGAGTGGTGTAAAAAGATAAATCAAAAGAAACAAATCTTCTTCTCTGCTGACGTTTGATTTAATTGTGCACCTCCTGACACCTTAAAATTTGAACACAACTGACAGAATTCATTTATTCATTCATTCATTTGTTGGATTTGAAATGCCAGATAATAGGATTGGAAAACATGTGAGTGAAAAAAGTGGGATGCTTTCGTCTTCTGGAAGCAGCAGCAATCCTTGTTAGTTGCAACCTGTGCCACAGCCATGCACAGTAGGCGTCTTTGTGTTGCCATGGCGATGACGTCTTCCGTTTTCCGGTGAGGCGACAGGGCGTCCCATTCCTGACGATCGTATTTATACCCTCCCCCTTCAATAATAGGTGCCCTCCACAGCTGCGAGTGTGACTTCTTTTGGAGTGACACTCAGGCGTAAACTAACCGTGACGTCACCCGTTGGTTTCAACGCCGAGAAAATGAAGCCCGGATTTTGCTACTTCCTGGTCGCCGTTTTGGATTTTTTGGAGCCAGTGACGTAAAAAGCGTCATCAAACAGGCTAGACCGGAGAGCAACTAGGGGCAGGATTGGCTGAGGACTCTCTTATCCCGCCCACATTTTACCGCAGAGGCTTCTGTTGCTGTCTATCAAGTATAGCCACACCCCCTGGCTCCGCCAACTTTAACGATTTATTTAAAATTCAGTATTGATTTATTTTAAGATCGGCGGACAAGGTACGTTTTATCAGTTTGTTTCCTGGCCATAAAAGACACAAGCAGAAACAAAAAATCAAGCCGTTTTTTTCGTTTTGAGCAAAGAACAAAAAAAACAGGAAACAGTTCGTTTTTTCGTTTTTTCGTTTTCACCCCCAAAACGAAAACACGACTCCTTATTTCGTTTCATTGGTGGGCGAGGCTTCGGAGCCAGCTGGTGCGGTGCCCATCACAATAAAGCTCCCGAAATAATAACTCTAATTTAGCTATTATTGGTACCCATTTCCCAATGTGCTTTGCTCGCGCAACGCCGCTCGGGGTGCTGCGCAGCGAGAAATACGGCCGCCGTCTTGGTCCGGTCACCCGCTCCACTCAGCGCTGTTTGACAGCGCATTTAATCCATCTTAACTCTGAATATTAAACTGATTTTCACGCGTTTTTTTATTTTTATTTTTTTGCTACAAACGTCATACATGTAGCTATGATCAGTGGTGTAGTCTACGTGATACGCAGGTATACACCCCACCACTAGAAAATTTTCCAAATTTCTGTATACCTACTTAAAAATGCGCAAAGATACCTATACCCAGGTACACGCAGGTATACGCCTTATACCCACTAGAAAAGGTCCCGAATTTCCATATAACCACTTAAGAATGCGCAAACACATACAGAGGTGAAGCTGTATGGGACAGGGGAAGGTGTCTGGCTGAGAACAGGGCTCACTAAAAGGCGGCCCGCGGTCCGGATCCGGACCCAGACGCCGTCTATACCATAGATATATACATATCTATGGTCTATACGGGTGCAAATTTGACAGGTCGCTTCTATTTTACCGGTACAGCTTTCCAGTGTTTATCATTGGTCTGTGAGCTCAGAAAGGCACAGACCAATTATGTACGAGTTCAGGCATCCCACGTGACGCTACTCAGCCAATGACGTCGCTGAATCGCATCGCAGCTCTGCCTTCAAAAAAGCAGCTGAGCGATAAGGGACAGAGAGGACAATAGTGATGGAATTTCAGCTCTTTTTTAGAGAGCTTTTGGCACTGCTTCCAAAGAAAAGCCGGTTCTTTCGGCTCCCAAACGGCTCCTAATTTATTATTCTTTGTAGCCTCATATTTTAGCCTAACCTGGCAAATATGAATCATTTGTGTTTTGACAAACTCTTTTTCATTCAGTGTTTTTATGAGAAGCCTTATAATTGACTCATTTTGTATATTTGCTGTGTTACAAAAACAGGTATTCTTGCTTTTGTTTATTATTTCAACCAAACTTTTTTGCACAAAAACAAATGAACAAAACTCTGCACATGAACCCACAGAACCAGAACAGAAACAGAACCAGACTCAGTATTCAAACAGTATAAATGTCCTCAGAGCAGGCTGACATTCAGAAAAATCAGATGGCTGAGCTTGGATGGGCTGATACATTTCTTCTTTCAGTGAATATCTGCCGTGTTTTTGAGAAGATTCTCTCAGATGGAAGAAGTTGTCTCTCCTCCATCACCTTCACCAGGTGGGGCAGACTGAGGCCTTGTCCTGCTCCAGCTCAGTGGGTCGTCTGCTGGTTGGATGAGGGCTTCCTCTAGATATGATCCTCCATTACCACATCAGCTGGAGGATTTCTCCTGAATCATCTCCTGTAGCTCTTCCATCAAAGAGGCTCCCCACAGCAGAAGTTTGAGGTTCCTCCTCCACTTGGTCCTCTAATGGTGGAGGTGTCAGACTGCTGCTGCTGCTCTTATTCTCTGAAGTTTCTCATCAACAGCTCTGTTGTCACTGAAGGCAAGCATCTTTAACCTAGGATCCAGTAACGTGTTTTCTGCGAGGACAGTGTTACACTCCATACTCCATTAAATACGTTAGGAGTCGGCTCTTCAGATTCACTACAAAGCATCGGCTGTGAGAGTCGTATCTTTTGTGCCTTATACATCTCTAGAGGACAGACTGTGGTCACATGCTGACCATGTTTGGCTCAGCAAACAGCTGTAAGGCAGCTTTCTCAACTATGAACATAATCAAAATATGTTTTGAGAACGGCTCGAACAAGCAGCAGCTCAGCTCTCCCATTAAGCTGCAGAGATATTAGGGGAGTGATATGAGACAGACAAAAATGTAAAAGTGTTCAAATGTTTACATTCATGAGATTTATGTATTGTTAAAGATGTATAGAAGTTGATTCAGGTTGTTCAGTCATGCTTTTTTAAGTTCTGCACTTTATTTTAAGATATACAGTTATATATAAGTTATTTATTAATAAATGTAAAAATGTTTTTGAACTGTACTGAATTTATTTGATGGTCAGTTTTTGATTACAGGCAGACTCTAATAAAACTACCAGGTTACATCAGCATATATCACAGTAACTCAAGTTAGATATTATGATGTTCTGGACCTTTGTTGACTGGACCTCTCTGAATTTTAGCTGAATACCACTGGCTTAGAAGAAGAGGGACATGAGTCTAGAACTTCTAATGACCCAACATCAGTCAGTGGAGAAAAAATAAGAAAAAGAAAGCAAAGCTAAATGAAACTATTTCAGTGTTTTAATAAGCCTGTTGCTTGTCCTGAATACTGCCACTTTAGGGAACACTACAGCTGGAGATAAGGTTAACATTTAGGAAAGGGAGCCTGATGAAGAGGAAACATCAGCTCTACCTGATGAAGAGGAAACATCAGGTCTACCTGATGGCAGGAAGAGGAGCTGCAGACGTTATAATGTCTATAAGTATCTAATTGGTAGTTTGAAATAAAGGAGCTGCTGCTGCTGTGTGTGTGTGTGTGTGTGTGTGTGTGTGTGTGTGTGTGTGTGCGTGCGCGCGCGCGCGCGCGCGCGCGCGCGTACACGTGGACATGTGAGTGCACGCGCACATATATGAGAACCTGACCTGGCTTTGGTTTATGAGGTTGGAGTATAACCAGTAGAAAAAACTAGACTACACCACTGGTTATGACTGTCATTACTGTGTACACGACTTGCTTTGATTTAGAGTTAGAGGAAGTACAGTGGGGGCAGGCAATACAATGAAAGTCAGTCTGTCTATGAATGCCAGCGCAAGAGCTTTATTGTGATGGGCAGGAGCTTTATTGTGCACCGGCAGGCTCCGAAGCCCCGCCTACCAATGAAACGGAATATGGAGTCGTATTTTCATTTTGGGGTGAAAACAAAAAAACGAAAAACAAACCGTTTCCTGTTTTTTTTGTTTTTTTGTTCAAAACGAAAAAACGAACCGTTTCCTGTTTTTTTGTTTTTTGCTCAAAACGAAAAAACGAAAAAACGGCTTGATTTTTTGTTTCTGCTTGTGTCTTTTATAGCCAGGAAACAAACTGATAAAACGTACCTTGTCTATCGGCCAACTGATCTCTCATTTTGACCATGAAAACTAACCGGAAAAAAATCCTGAGCTGTAGAAAATCAGTCTATGAAATTTTATTTTTTCCAAAAATGAATTGGGGTCTATGGAGAAAAAGCTTTTTGGAGCCAACCCTAGCGGACAGCGTGATATTGCAAGTTTTTGACACTTCCGGGTTGGCTTCAATTCTGGAGCCAGATGCTACGTCCACTATATATACAGTCTATGGTGACACTCGGTAGTGGAGGGGGAGTGTGTAGGGGGCGGTTTGGGATTCAGCCTTTATATATGTCTATGGTCACTACCATAGACATACTCTGTCTCCAGGATTGTCCCACCCACAGCACCATCCGACTGGTTACACGCAGAGCCACAGCAAGGGTAACAGCCAATCAGCAGTGAAAGCTATGCATGCACCGTGTTCACACATGGAGAAGAGGAAAGGTTTTGCTGAATGAAGAAGGAGAGCAGATACACTACCAGTAGAAAGTTTGGACACATCTTCTCATTCAGTGCTTTTTATTTATTTGTATTGTTTTCTACATTGTAGATTAATACAACAGTGTATGAATAAATAAGTTAATTTCATGGTAAAATCTGTTCAAAGGCTACAGTTTAAAAGTTATCAAATGGAAACACCTCTCCATAAAAGGATCGTTTTGGTCACTGCAGAGTGGGTGCTTATCTCGTCTTTAGACAATCTTTGGTGTTCTTCTCTCGGGGAAAAACCATAGACTGTATAAGGCATAGATCTATACAAACACTAGATGTCTCATGAGCGCTGTCAGCCTATGGGGAGCAACGTCGCCACATGGCGGCCATCTTGGGACAGGGCTGCTTGATCACTCATAACATTAAAGTCAATGGAGCATGGATTTTAAAATCACTGTAGATTGCTCAATTTTCAATCGATTTTACAACAGCTTGGTTTGTTATAAACGTCAGAGATGTACTTGTTTTACTGCTTACATAAGAATAATTAAAACCATTGAATTCATATAATAATGAACACAGATATCATCTTTTTTCAGCATAAATGGATGTAAATGTAATTTTATTATTTAGCATTGCACTTCTTTATTACTATCAGCTTTCTAATGCACAGATAAAAACAAAGCTCAACCAAAATCAATGCACAACAAACAGAGATGTTGTCTTTTCTTTTCATGAACCTGGTGCCTACATTACCCACAATGCATTTCGGCTGCAGGGTAACTAATCCAGGCATAGATGTATACAAACAATAAGTCTAAGGTCTCAATCAAAGTCTCTTAACAAGCAAATAAATACAACCACAACCACAAAGAATGTAATTTCGCCTAAAGATTCGGTTCTCAAAAAACGTTGGTCTCAGGAAAACCTCATAATTGAAAATCAGATTGTGAGTAACACCATCTTCAATGTGAGTAGCCAGGCAGAAAAGACACACAACTATGCCGCATTTTTCAAAACAAAAAGCTGCGATTTCGGAATTGAGCCTGAATCATAGCCACGTTAATAAGGTTTGTCATAAACTAAACCGTTTGTAAATCAATCAAGAATTGAGCGAGTTATGAGTGTTAAAGTGAGGAAATCATCCACCTTACCATTGACTACAGTACAGCGCGACAGAGCAGTCCCCTGTCCTAAGATGGCCGCCAAGTGACGCCGCCGCCGACTTCGTCTTGAGACATCTAGTGTTTGTATATATCTATGGTATAAGGTGTGTGTTATGGCCACCAGTATTGGTGTGCCGTTCGTTTTGAGGTGGTGCTTTATTGGGCCTTTTTGTTTGGGAGAAATTTGTGTGTGGGTTCAGCTGTGGCTTGTTGCAGAGCCTTTTGGAGCCCCAGCTGTCAGCCGTTTCAGCTGATGACGAAGCTGATGACGACCTGCACTTCCGTCTGGGGGGCCGTTTATACGAGGACCATCCTAACAGAAAACGCAAAAGTGGCGTCTTGTCATTTCACGTTTAGACGAGCGGTTTTGAAGGAAATCTGCGTATATACGGTGACTCTATAGTGTGTGGAATTCGATTGGATATGCATGCCAGGCAGCTGGGTGGCGCTGTGATAAAACTCTGCCATGTCTACGCGCATGCTTACTATCTCCCTTTTCGGATCTCCGCCGCGGTAAATGTTCATGAATGGAATCTGTACAGATTCTGTACGTTTGTTGGTACGACTCCTGTAGTGTACATAGAGCTGCCAGAGTTGCTTGAAGGTAGGAAGGATGGAAATAATCACACATCTTTGTTTACGTCCTTGTACCGGCCGGCAAACCAAAGCACATATGTGACGTAATCGCGTACGCGACGTGGTCAGATCTCGGCAAAGTTTTGCGGTTTGCTGTTTAGACGGAAACGTAACGGCGGAGCGTTTTCTACCTTTCCACTCTGGAGTCCGGTTTCAAATTTTTCAAGCCCCCAAAACGCCGTCCTCGTATAAACGGTAGGGTGTTTTGTTGAAATATTTTGCCGTCTTCACCTGCAAGCGTCCTCGTGTAAACGGCCCCTGGTTCTCCCCGCCCTTCGGCCATCCTGATTGGACCACCCTCCAGCTCCTCCTCCCCGGACCAATCGGAAGCAGCCAAACACCACACCTGTTGACTATAAAGCCCCACCACGCCATCAGTCTTGGTGGCTGGTATTTTGACCGGTCCACCCTGGTGCTCTCTTTGTTCTGTGGTTCTATGTGGTCTTTCAGTCTGGAAGCACTTGTGGTGGGTGCTCCAGACAATTCCGACCTTCTGTTGGCTTTAGTTTAGTGTGGAGACTGAGGCTCCACTTCGTAGTCTGCCAACTCTGTGTAGAAACCACTATGTATGTTGAGCTGTTGTAAATTATGCTCATTATGTACACCGTTTCAGAGGCACCAGTTTTGTTTAGTTTGTTCTGTACACATTTTGTATTAGTTTTTGTTTCTGGTGGTGGGTGTTGCTTCTGTAGTTCTGTTTGGCTAGGGAGTTTAGTTGTTTTCTTTGTGTTTAGCTTAGTTGCAAACTCTGTTAGCCTTTGTTTTATTCCGTTCTTTGTTTTAGCAACATCCACCAGTCTTGTGTGTTTATTGTCACTTTTCCGTTCCCTTTTACTACTAAGCAATAAATCCCTTAACCTAAACCAATTACATCTGGTTATTTTATTGCATCCAGCCAGCCCCTAGAGGTTGGATCGTAACAAGTGGGGGCTCGTCCGGGAATTAACTAGGGGTCCGGATTACTAGGGGTCCAGGATTTACTAGTGGTCCCGCAGCTGTACAGGTAAGGTGATTTCATTGCTTAGTAGGTTATTTTGATTTTGGTGTTGGTGGTGGATATTTGGTTTGAGGTTGGTGATGGCATTTGTGTTTGTACAAACCTAGGGGTTTGTATTTTAAGGGGAGGGGTGTTACGGCCACCAGTATTGGTGTGCCGTTTGTTTTGAGGTGGTGCTTTATTGGGCCTTTTTGTTTGGGAGAAATTTGTGTGTGGGTTCAGCTGTGGCTTGTTGCAGAGCCTTTTGGAGCCCCAGCTGTCAGCCGTTTCAGCTGATGACGAAGCTGATGACGACCTGCACTTCCGTCTGGTTCTCCCCGCCCTTCGGCCATCCTGATTGGACCACCCTCCAGCTCCTCCTCCCCGGACCAATCGGAGGCAGCCAAGCACCACACCTGTTGACTATAAAGCCCCACCACGCCATCAGTCTTGGTGGCTGGTATTTTGACCGGTCCACCCTGGTGCTCTCTTTGTTCTGTGTGGTCTTTCGGTCTGGAAGCACTTTTGGTGGGTGCTCCAGAAAATTCCGACCTTCTGTTGGCTTTAGTTTAGTGTGGAGACTGAGGCTCCACTTCGTGTATGTTGTCTGTTCCAAGGGAGCAAATAATTAAAGAAACCCAAAAGAGTGTTTTTGTGTCAAGTCAGGCAGATGAGACAACAGATATTTCAACACAGCCACAACTTGTGCTTGTACTACGCTACATTGATGACAAACAGTGTGCAGGAAAGATTTTTTGAATTCATTCCTCTGCAGTCAGCTACGTCTGAGTCCATTGCTACTGTATTAACAGAGCGTCTTGCTGCCATCATTCCTGAGGATCAGAAAAGCAAGCTAATCTGCCAGGCGTATGATGGAGCCACTGCAGGTGTTCAGAGGAAAATCAAAGATGTGTACCCAAATGCCCACTACATCCACTGCTATGCACACCAACTCAACCTGATCATGCAGCAGGCCACCTCTCACATTTCCAAGGTGAGAATTTGTTTTCTGAGCTGGGTGGATTTGCCAGCTTTTTTTCCAGATCACCCAAGCGTACAGCTGTTCTTGATAAAATGGTGGCCCATAGACTGCCAACATCCAGCAATGTCAGATGGAACTTTTACAGCCGAGCCATCAACACTGTTTGAGCACAGAGAGGACCTCATTCAGTGATTTGAGAACATACGAGACTCGGGTGACTTTGATGCCAGTACCATCAGAGAGGCAGGAGCCATGGCCATGCTGCTGGAACATCAGGACTTTAAGTTCTTTCTGGAACTTTTTCACCACATCATGCCACATGTGGACCTCCTCTATGCCAAGCTCCAGAAGAAGAACATAGATGCAGTTCACATAAAAGTGAGCATCCAGCAGTTTGAACAGGACATGGAAAACATCAGGTAATAAGTATTCCTGTCAGTAATATGATCATCACATTTTTCAACATGATCTCTTTTCCCCTTTTTGGTTATTATTATGACTTCTCCTTATCCTTCACAGAAATTCTCTCCATTCCATGGGTGAGCAAAGAAGTGGCTGTCCGACAGCAAAGAGGTGTCGGGCACTCAGTGCAGAAGAGGTGAGTGTACGTTGTAGAAATCTCATAGTCTATGCTTCATTGGAGGTTGTAATGTTTGTTAGAGGAGAAATGTGTTTTGAAATATGGCATTTAAATATGTCATTGTCATGTTGCAAAGATCATCTAATCACAATCTCTTTAATGAAAATTATTCAAAAATATTAAAAATTATGTCACAATTGCAGTAGTCAATAATAGCAAGATATTTTTCCAAAACCATGCAGCAACAGAGGGTAACAGTGTCAACAAAAGTATATTAATTTCATATCTATTTTTTCTCTATATGTTTTTGTATCCTTCTCTCTGTAGATCTGCAACACCATTCTGGGACACACCAAGGAGCGCTTCTCCTTCACCAACCATCTCGTCTGTGCAACCTTGTTGCAGGGGGACAGGTTTGAAGAACATCATGGGTCATTTCCTGAAGAGGCACTGCAACGCACTTTGAAGGCCTACCCGATGCTGAATGGAAGCAAGCTGAAGACAGAACTTGGTCTCATCTACAGCAAAGTAGAGTTCAGAGCCTGCTGTGGTGCACTGGACCTATTCCAGCCGTTCATGGAGAACAATCTTGAAGTTCTTTTCAGAAACTGTCAATCTTTTAAGGATCCTGATCACCACACCCATGACCACAGCTGAAGCAGAGAGGTGTTTCTCAACCTTGAAAAGAGTGAAAACTTTTCTCAGAAACTGTCAGAGCTCCCTTCTCACCCCCTGTCTTTCCCATCTGGCATCCCAAATACCTTTCTCCCCATCTCTCTCCCTCTTTTTCCTCTCTCCCTCACTCCTGCTCCTGTGTTTCTTCCTTCTCCTCTCTTTCCTTTTCTCTCTCTCCATCCAGCAGTAAGCCAAGCTGTACCTACTCAGGTAATCAGCTGATTCGCGGGAGCCTGGACAGCTGAAGCACATGCCACTAATCATCTGCCTCAGTACAAAAGACCAGCTCACATCTCCATTCTTCGCCAGATTGTCACACTTGACTACCAGTCAGTACTTTCTAGGCCAAAAAAAAAAGGTATGTTGCAAATCTGGAGGTTTTTGTTTCTCTTCTGCCCAGACTCCTGCTGTCTGGGCTCTCACCAGCTCTGTCACCTCTGAACACCCCCGGAACCCATTCAACCCACTCCTTTCTCTCCTGGACTCCCGGCTCCACTTCCCCTGCATCTGTCTCCCCATCGGCTTCCCTCCTTCATCTGCCGTCAGTTGTCTGGAACTCTCCCTTATCCACAAATCATTCACCGTACAATAAAAACTGTTTCATTCACCCAGCTCTGGTTGTGTGGCTCTCTGCTCGGGTCCAGACCCCTGAGAACATGACAGAAACACCATGACCCAGGAAAGGCTGAATGCCTTGGCCATGCTCTCCATGGAAAAGAGACTTGTTTGTGAAATGACAGATTTCAATCAGAAAGTCATTGATAAATTTGCTGGCCTGAAGGAGAGGAGAGCAAAATTTATCTTCAAGTAATTGTTTTGTTGTGTTGTAATGCCCGTCTGCTAGTGCGCCCCCCCAAAATATTTTATCACTGGCCGCCACTGGTTTTAAGCTAAAACAGCTTCCAAAGAAACATCAATGCGTGCGAGAGGTGTTCAGCACATTGGAAAAAAATATCATTATGATAATTTTATGCTAAATCAGTTGTCCCCATCACATTAGGAAAAGTCATGAAATATGAAGCAAAAAAAAAAAGTCAACTATTTTTTTGAATGATAAACATTGAATGGGGTCAAATTGACCCCAAGGATATTAGGAGGGTTAATTCAGCTTAATGTACAGATCTGAAACAAAAGAGGCTGTAAATCCTTGTTTTTTACATGTAGAAACTGAGTCAGGGTTTTGTGTTCTGGGATCTCCACAAAAACTGTTAAAATAAGAAAAGCAGAGAAGGACTTTTAGAGCGAAGAAATTACTGTATAAATGTAGTGGATACAATGTCTTCACCATTTAAATCTTCTGTCTTATTTTAGGTCCTCATTTACTAAAAAATGTCCTTGGTCAAAAGATAATAGTTGCAGAAGTCTCACCAATGAAAACAGTGAAGAGTCTTGGAGCAATCTTCAGATTCAAAAATAAAGTGTTTATTCCATGCAGTACAGGTCAAAACACTCAGATACCCTGGGGTAAATCTGACTGTGCCCTCTGATGCCCTGACTTTTATACTCCGTGGCTCTGGGGTTTCCATGCCCCAGGGCCAGCCTTTTTTTTTTTTTTTTATTGTGAACATTACATTTTTCTGACACCATTATATCATTTATTCTCTTTTTAATAGTGTCTGCACTCCTGGTACTTTCCTAAAAAAATCAATAATTGAGCAGGTCCACCAGGAGGTGTGCCAATTCCCTCCTGCTGTCTCACTGACCAACCAATCAGAGCCTTTATTTACCACGAGGAACTTCATCAGACAAGTTCTTCATATTCTTTACACCACAGCAAATACATGTTTACCCAGGGTACCCCCTCCTGTCCTTACATGACCTCACCTGACACACAGTCACAGCCAGCAAAAACCAATGTTACCAGCTTTATTAGTAAATGGTAAATGGTCTGTATTTATATAGCGCTTTTACTATACCTGCAAGGTACCCAAAACGCCTTAGATGGTACATCACATTCACCCATTCACACACACATTCACACACTGATGGCGGAAGCTGCCATGCAAGTGTAACCCAGGTTACCAGGCCTTATTAACAGTCCAGTTCACCATTTGATTAATCAGACCAATAACTTAATAAATTCATATTTTTTTCCCCATGTGACAGATAAGCTACATGAAGTTACACTTGCATAAAATGAATAAATAGGATTTATGGTTAAAAATCGTAAATATGTTAATAAATAGATTAAAAAGATGAACACAAGTTCATTTATTTGTTTAAAAAAAAGAGTATTTTATTTCATTTTAAGTGTGGCGAACGTGCCTTTCTCAAAGTGTAAAAGATTCGAGTGACATGAGGAGTTCGTGTAACTACTATGAAGGTAGATTTGTTCCTTTATTCTTCAATCGAAAAAAAAGTTGCTCCAATTGCAAAACATGTTTTCAATCAGAAAAAACTTCACTTCAATAAAAAAAACATTTTCAATCAAAGAAAAAACTTGTTCAAATGCAAAACAAAAAATGTGAGACCCAAAAAGTTGCATATAAACATATCTTTTCTTTGATAGAATTTTTTTTTTTTGTTGAAAATACATTTTTTGATTGAAGTCATATTTTTGGATTTGAGCCATATTATGGGTAGGACATTTGTTTCTTTATTACTCAATGAAAACAAAAGCAGCCCCAACCTCAAAAAATGTTTTCAATAAAAAAAAGGTCACTTCAATAATAATAATAAAAATTCAATCAAAGAAAAAAATCTTTTCCCAATAGAAAAAATATTTGAGACTAATAAACAAATGCATTCGAACACGTTTTTTCTTTGATTGAAATTTTTTCATTATTGAATTCAGTTTTTATTTGACTGAAAATATATTTTCTGATTGAAGTCATATTTTTGGATTTGAGCCATAAAATGAGTAGGACGTTTGTTTCTTTATTACTCAATCACAAAAGATATAACTTCAATCAAAAAAAATTTTTTCAATCAAAGCAAAAAAAAAAAGTGTTCGGAGTGTTTCGACTTTGTTTTGGCATTCAAACACCTTTTTTTCCGATCGAAGTGAAAAAAGTTTTGAAGCCTGTTTTTTGCGATTGAATCATTTTGACACAAACATCCCACAGTGGGCGGATGCTTCTCCATTGGTCGGCATGTTTGAGTGACAGGTGTCCACACCAATGACGAATCTCTCTCCAGAAGAAGCTAGAAGCTAGCTACTTGTGTGCGGGGAAGTCAGTCTTTCTATAGTTGTATGTTTGTGCAGCTGACCTGACACTGCATCTGTGGTTGCAGGCGCAGGCCACTACTTATTCCACCACCAGCTGCAGCTAGCTCAGTGAAGCTGACCCCCCACCCACAGAAAAAATCCAAGCAAACAGGCTGAGTGGTTAGTGCTTCGTTTGTGCTGATTTGTGCCGTTAAAATTTTCGTTTGTGCTGCTATCGTTTTTCAGATATTAAAGATTATTTTTTAGGTCATTCAGAGGTCATCATCCCCCCAGCTTGCTCCAAAATGAACCAGACTTGTCTACTTTTTTAGTGCTTCGTTTGTGCTGATTTGTGCCGTTAAAATTTTCGTTTGTGCTGCTATCGTTTTTCAGATATTACAAGTTTTATTTTTGGGCGATGACGTCATCATCCCCCCAGCTTGCTCCAAAATGAACCAGACTTGTCTACTTTTTTAGTGCTTCGTTTGTGCTGATTTGTGCCGGTAAAATTTTCGTTTGTGCTGCTATAGTTTTTCAGATATTACAAGTTTTATTTTTGGGCGATGACGTCATCATCCCCCCAGCTTGCTCCAAAATATACCAGACTTGTCTACTTTTTTAGTGCTTCGTTTGTGCTGATTTGTGCCGGTAAAATTTTCGTTTGTGCTGCTATAGTTTTTGAGATATTACAAATTTTATTTTTGGGCGATGATGTCATCATCCCCCCAGTTTGCTCCAAAATATACCAGACTTGTCTACTTTTTTAGTGCTTCGTTTGTGCTGATTTGTGCCGGTAAAATTTTCGTTTGTGCTGCTATAGTTTTTCGGATATTAAAGATTATTTTTTAGGTCATTCAGAGGTCATCATCCCCCCAGCTTGCTCCAAAATGAACCAGACTTGTCTACTTTTTTAGTGCTTCGTTTGTGCTGATTTGTGCCGTTAAAATTTTCGTTTGTGCTGCTATCGTTTTTCAGATATTACAAGTTTTATTTACAGACGATCACATGACCCGAATTGAAGTCTGTGGTCTGCCACGTTTATAACGTCTTAATGTATATAATGTGTATAGAACTACTGTAATAACATCTGAGGATGTTCAACCTGTTATTGCTGGAAAATGTCTCTTTGAACTGACTTTGTGCCTTTGTGTGTACATTTGTTCAATAAAATTTGGTTAAATAAACGTAGAATGTGTATTTATGTTACTAATTTACATTTTTAATGAACTGTGCTTTATATTTACTTTGCCAATCACATTTCTGTCATAAGACAATAAATGAAACCGCTTCAAAGTTTATTTAGGAGCATGAAGCATTTAAAAAAAAAAAAACATTCAGCACTCCCCACTAAGAACGACACAAAATAGCAGTCTTTCACAGCCATTTCACAAGACACACACATTGGATGACCTTTTCACAATTTTACCGTTTCAGTGGTATTTTTACAACCTTCAGATAAATCTGATTTCTAGACACGGTAAGTGCACTTGTAAAATACCGAGGTTTTAGCAAAAATAATGCAGTAAAATTCCAAGTTAACATGATTTAGCTAACATGGTATCGCTAACATTTTCAAAATTAAACAGGAAACACTTCATTTGTAAATGCACAAAAGACCCAAGTAAGCATGTAGATTGCTGGAGACTGATATGCTTTGTGTCTCCAGGAAGATTATATAGGCCAGAATTAATGTTTTGATCAGTGCTAATCATCGTTTTTTTTTTTTTTTAACTAGATGCCCCGAAAGCCATCAGTAGACAGGGATTCAATTTTTGCTGTTCTCTGCACTTCAAAAGAGGCCATAGTCAACAATGGCAAAATAGCCACTCCAGCTGCCACTGTCTGGACAGAGCTGAGTCAGCAGTTAGAAGGCAAGATGTCTGCAAAGGCCCTGTACACTTTTGTGAAGCTGAACAGACATAACATCTGGTCAGTTTTGGAATTTAGTGACCAGGAAAGTGATCCAGACAGTACTGTTGACATGGAGTCAGACTCAGGTTGCATTTCTCCTGAACAAAAAGATTGTCAAGCTTTTCAGCTGGAAGTGCCTTTTGAGGAATGGATTAAATTTATTCCAGAAAAAGTGCAATACAAAGACAAGTTTTCTCCATCTCAGAAAAGGGAATACACAGTTTTGAAACCTGGCACTTGGACTCATCTCATAAATAATTTATTGTGGAAGAAGATAAAAAACTCATGCACATTTGTGTTCCAAAGAGCCAAGGTTTATCCAACTGTCACCAATGCTTACATACAGATTAGAGGCTACTGTAAGGAGTGCAATGGCCATTTGGAAATGAAATGTGGCAGAGAGCCAGCAATTAATAGCCCAATGATGTTTCAGTGTGACATAAAAAATACAGACATCTCGCTGCACACTGGCCGTTCCAAGCGGTTCATGTCTGGAAACCTGCGTGAGCAGATTGCGAAAGAGCTGTGTGAGGGCAGGATGGAACCAGCTGTATGGAGGTCAGCAAAGGCAGCAGATCTAATGGATGTTGGAGATCCTGAGCCAAGCCACCTACCAAATTTGGCCACCCTGCGGAAAGCCAAACAAGAGAGAAAAGATCTGGAATTAGGGGACAAAGATCCTATTAAATCTTTGCAGTTACTAAAATATAGTGCACCTCACAGTGGTAGCATTCGAGACATTGGACTGGATAAGTTTTTCTGTCACTACTGGAGTCAAACTCAGCTGCATGTATATAAGACGTTGTCTAAAACAACTCACCCAGCAGTGTGTTTTGATGCAACTGGCTCAGTAGTGAGAAAACTGGTGAGACCAAATGGTACATCTGGCCATATCTTCCTTTATCAAGGTGTTCTGACAGCACACAACTGCTCCAGTGTCCCAGTGGTGCAAATGCTGTCAGAGAGACATGATGTTAATGCCATTGCAAATTGGTTAGCAGAATGGATTCGTGCAGGTGCAGCTGTTCCAAAGGAAGCTGTGAGTGATTTTTCTCTGGCCATTCTTGGAGCTCTGGTCAAGGCTTTCACTCCTCATCCTGATCTTAAGACCTACATTAATGAATGCTTCAATGTCTTACGCGGGAACCAGTCTGCAAAACTTCCCCCTTGTTTTGTCAGGGTTGATGTTGCACACTGCATCAAGATGATCTGCCAGTGGGATTGCCTGAAAAACAAAGCACATCGTGTCAAAGATTTCTTTGTCAGGTCATTAGCACAGCTTCTTCAGTCGCAATCCTTGGACCATGCAAAACACATCTTACGTGCTATCACTGTTGTTGCCCTCAGTGAGGCAGAGGGTGATGACAGTTCTGGAGTCCCTCTCGCATCAGAAAGGTGCAAGAAATACCTAAAAGCCCAAATTGCAGAGGACTCCATCATCACTCCAGGAGAAGATAGAGAGGAAATGAAAACAGTGGATCCATGTGATGAGATCCAGACTGACCTACGACAGTGGGTAACAGAAATATGCGAGGAGAGCAGGTCACTTGCTGCAGCTAACGGGGATCGAGACAATATTCACTTCCTCCCTGAGATTATTCCCCACATAATACGGCTTGCAAGTTACTTACCGCTCTGGACAGGAATAATGGTCCCTCTCTTCCAAAGCACCAGCATCACAGCAAGCTCAGCCACTGCTGAAGCAGAGTTCAAAAATATAAAACATGGCCTTTTCAAACATGAAAACTTGCCTGTTCGAGTTGATCGCTTCATTGCTCGTCATCTGTCTTTCATTGAAGGAAATATGCGGATTTGCTCTGCAAAAGAAATGAAAGATGAGGCAACAGCGGCATCTGTGATAGTCACAGAAGCCAATCCAGCATCCATGACTACCCACAGTGCGGAAGGCAAGAAAAAAATGGATGTTCACCCTTTTGTGGAATGTGATGCTGCCACAAACATTCCTTCAGCAGATGATGAAGCGGTCGAAAACTGGAGAGGCCTAGTGGTTCCACCCAAAAAAAGGAAGAGGACTTCCTACCTCTCTCCTTGCGCTGAGTGGCTCCACGTAGATCCATCTTTTGGGGCCAAAAGAGTGAAGGTGGGATTATTAAAAAATGGAAACCTTCATCAGCCTATTAGACTTGGCAAATCAATGATCTCTGTGTTGAACACCTGCACATTTGATGCGTTTTGTCAGGCTTTATGTTGTGCTTTCTGTGACAGCTCTGCATTTCAAAATGCTGTTAGGAGAGACGGTGACAACCCAGTCTTGCAGCTGGTGAAAGCTGTCGTCACAGATGGGGTCGCCAAACAGACATACTCACAGAGGGCAGAGCTGCTTAGTACAATGTTTGAAGCAGTCCAGTTGAGGTCCGGTGCCCTCCAAGTTGATGCACAGTGCAACATCTCTACTGTCATTGCAAAAACAATGAGAAATGTATCCAGTGTGTATCTCACAAAACACTGCTCTTCACAGTACTGTTACCTCAGCAAAGGAATGACAAGGGAAGTGCCACTTGTTTCTCCTGACCTTTCTGTTCTGAGGAATTCTGGTGTGGCTCAGCTTGACACTGCTGTGGAAGAAGGACTCCGGCTGCCCCAGTCTCCCTGCCTCAGGCCAATCCTGGAGCATTCTCAGTGTCCAGCAGAACTGAAAACAGCAAACAGAACCTCAGGAAAAGTGCTCTGTGCAGGGACAGTTACTCACAGCTACAGCATTGGAGAAGTAACATGGATTGACACAGACCCTGCAAACCAAACCGAATTTTGTTTGAGTGAATTTCCCTCCAGTATGGTTCTCCAAGGAAAGACATTCACTCTGAGAGCTATCATTGCATTTCAGGGAAGCTTGACCAAGGATGGTCTGGGGCACTACACTGCATACTGCAGGAGAGCTTCCTGTGTGTGGGAGAAGTATGATGACTTGACCAGTGGAGTCACAGCAGCATCTGAGAAGGAAAAGCTACAAGCACATGCTGTGCTATACACTGTAAATTGAGCATTGTTCAAAATTGGCCCTGTTTAAGCCATTAATCAAGGTCCTATTGCTGCCAGGTTGCTTTGACCCTGTTAATTGCCACTTGTGGCTATACTGTTATTCATTATGTGGTTTATTATAGTTACATGTGTTCAATATGGCTATTTTTTTGGCTATTTAAAATATTCCACATATGGAAGTTCTTATTTCTCACCTTCACTTCAACACAAGCTACCTTGTGCACTGATGTACTTTAAAATAAGTCTCTCATTCAGTTTACCTCAACGAGAGACTATATTCCGGAGAACCTGATGAGTGTTACTCAACAATCGTTAGTTTAATTTGATATCTACAGCAGTATTTATCATTTCAGAGGTTGTAATTTCCACAAATATCCGGTTAGCTTCTTGTTGTCTTTGTGATTTGGTATCTCGGAGGGTTTTGAGACTGAATGATTTAAAATGTGAGAATTGCGTTTGTTTTAGGTTGTATGTAGTTAGTGAGACTGAAAGGGATTTGTGAATATTTGTTACACTTGATAGTGAGATAAAGGATTCTCTACTGTGATTGGAGGGATTTATTTTTATAACAGTATTTGTATATGGTTCGGTTTTTGTGTTTTTTGGTTCCATGAATGTGCCAGTGGGAAGAATGATGGACTCTCCAAGCCATCAAAGTTCTGATATTTACTTTTTTGATGGAAACTTTTTTTTATCAGTACATTCAAATTTTCACATAAAGTTGATTTTCCAAATCAAAAGTCTTTTTTCAGTCTTTTCTTTTTCAGTCTATTATATATTGGATTTTCAAACACAGTCATCTTCTTCTGTATCCTCTTCGAAGTCATGGTTCTTTTTTTCTCTCAGTCAATTAACTATATTGATCATGCGCTGACCTCATGGCAGGCCGTGGAACATCAATTAACAACACGTGGCTTCTGGCTGCTTTGACGTGCTCTTGTACTTCGTCGTGGCAAAAACAACGCCAATAGAGTTTATGTTTCTATATTTACAAAAAGCAAATGTCCACACTCATAACTAGGAATGGATATATGTAACCAATTTATTTACCGTCTGGAGTTCACCGAAATCAACAAAGAGCAAGGTCTTCCCAACAGTCCACGCCACAATACACCTCCCCTATGCGTCACACCTGTGTCAATTAGTGTGGCCTTCAAATAAACGGGTATCTAGGTCACAGCACCACTCATTGGTTGCTGATTAAAATGGCTCCAACAGAATATATATAATTTAATAAAACTCCATATAGAAAAACCAGGCTCCCGAAGAAACAATATAGGCATTTATAAATCACTTAACCGGTAATGTCAGTTTTTATGCAGAAAAAAAAATTAGAGACTTACGTTTCATTCCTTCTTGTATTGGTAACATCCGACAACTTCACTTTGTCGCTGATTTAATAACAGATAAGTAGTACAACATTCTGTAGGAAGCGCAGAACGCTGCCGCTGTTGACAGCCACGGACGGTGGTGTTGATGTCTATGGCGCAGACCACAGACGTCATCAATTCGGGTCGTGATCGTCTGTAAATAAAACTTATAATATCTGAAAAACTATAGCAGCACAAACGAAAATTTTAACGGCACAAATCAGCACAAACGAAGCACTAAAAAAGTAGACAAGTCCGGTATATTTTGGAGCAAGCTGGGGGGATGATGACGTCATCGCCCAAAAATAAAACTTGTAATATCTGAAAAACGATAGCAGCACAAACGAAAATTTTAACGGCACAAATCAGCACAAACGAAGCACTAAAAAAGTAGACAAGTCTGGTTCATTTTGGAGCAAGCTGGCGGGATGATGACCTCTGAATGACCTAAAAAATAATCTTTAATATCCGAAAAACGATAGCAGCACAAACGAAAATTTTACCGGCACAAATCAGCACAAACGAAGCACTAAAAAAGTAGACAAGTCTGGTTCATTTTGGAGCAAGCTGGCGGGATGATGACCTCTGAATGACCTAAAAAATAATCTTTAATATCCGAAAAACGATAGCAGCACAAACGAAAATTTTACCGGCACAAATCAGCACAAACGAAGCACTAAAAAAGTAGACAAGTCTGGTATATTTTGGAGCAAACTGGGGGGATGATGACATCATCGCCCAAAAATAAAATTTGTAATATCTCAAAAACTATAGCAGCACAAACGAAAATTTTACCGGCACAAATCAGCACAAACGAAGCACTAAAAAAGTAGACAAGTCCGGTATATTTTGGAGCAAGCTGGGGGATGATGACGTCATCGCCCAAAAATAAAACTTGTAATATCTGAAAAACTATAGCAGCACAAACGAAAATTTTAACGGCACAAATCAGCACAAACGAAGCACTAAAAAAGTAGACAAGTCTGGTTCATTTTGGAGCAAGCTGGGGGGATGATGACCTCTGAATGACCTAAAAAATAATCTTTAATATCCGAAAAACGATAGCAGCACAAACGAAAATTTTACCGGCATAAATCAGCACAAACGAAGCACTAAAAAAGTAGACAAGTCTGGTATATTTTGGAGCAAACTGGGGGGATGATGACATCATCGCCCAAAAATAAAATTTGTAATATCTCAAAAACTATAGCAGCACAAACGAAAATTTTACCGGCACAAATCAGCACAAACGAAGCACTAAAAAAGTAGACAAGTCTGGTATATTTTGGAGCAAGCTGGGGGGATGATGACGTCATCGCCCAAAAATAAAACTATATAAACACTGTTAATCACGTTATATGGTTTATACCGGCGGATTCATGAGAATCTAAGCTTACCATCGGTGTATAGTGTTTGTAGTTTCAGACATTTAGCAAATTGCTTTTGCAGATCTCAAAGTGAACCGCAGGCGGGACACTGAAGCACAACTGAACCGCAACGGGTTAATATAACGTGCTTAACAGTGTTTATATAGCCTATAATATGAAGTGTGCTGAGGGCATTGTACTCACAGTAAATTCAGTATCGTGGATACTACAATGCAGCTGCAGCTGGTGGTGGAGTAAGTCGTGGCCTGCGCCTGCAACCACAGATGCAGTGTCAGGTCAGCCGCACAAATATACGACTTCCCCGGCCCGCACACAAGTAGCTAGCTTCTAGCTTCTTCTGGAGAGAGATTCGTCATTGGTGTGGACACCTGTCACTCAAACATGCCGACCAATGGAGAAGCATCCGCCCACTGTGGGATGTTTGTGTCAAAATGATTCAATCGCAAAAAATAGGCTTCAAAACTTTTTTCACTTCGATCGGAAAAAAAGGTGTTTGAATGCCAAAACAAAGTCGAAACACTCCGAACGCTTTTTTTTTTTTTTTGCTTTGATTGAAAATAATTTTTTTTGGATTGAAGTTATATCTTTTGTGATTGAGTAATAAAGAAACAAACGTCCTACTCATTTTATGGCTCAAATCCAAAAATATGACTTCAATCAGAAAATATGTTTTCAGTCAAATAAAAACTGAATTCAATAATGAAAAAATTTCAATCAAAGAAAAAACGTGTTCGAATGCATTTGTTTATTAGTCTCAAATATTTTTTCTATTGGGAAAAAGTTTTTTTCTTTGATTGAATTTTTTTTTATGATTGAAGTGACCTTTTATTTTATTGAAAACATTTTTTGAGGTTGGGGCTGCTTTTGTTTTCATTGAGTAATAAAGAAACAAATGTCCTACCCATAATATGGCTCAAATCCAAAAATATGACTTCAATCAAAAAATGTATTTTCAACAACAACAAAAATTCTATCAAAGGAAAAACGTGTTTATATGCAATTTTTTGGGTTTCAAATGTTTGTTTTTTTTTGCGTTTGAACAAGTTTTTTCTTTGATTGAAAACGTTTTTTTTTATTGAAGTGAAGTTTTTTCTGATTGAAAACATGTTTTGCGATTGGAGCAACTTTTTTTCGATTGAAGAATAAAGAAACAAATTTACCTTCATAGTATGTACCTGGAATGAAAGAGTGGCTCGAACGTGATATTGACTGTGCGCACCGCGTGGGGAAACGGGCCGCCTCAGACGATGGATCCAGACCGCGCACAATAATCATGCACTTTGTACATCAAAACTGCAGAGATGCTGTCTGGGAAGCAGCGAAGACATTGCCCTACATGGAACAACACGGCCTGCAGTTTAAGGTGGACCTATCCAAGGGTGACTGAGAGAGACGAATGAAACTGTGGCCCTACGTGAAAAGTGCACGTGAGGCAAACAAAAAAGCTTACTTTGTAGGAGGACGAGCTTTCATCGAAGGAGAAGGAGAAATCAATATTAATGAATAGAAGAAACCAAGCAAACCAGGTTAGTTATGAGCTCCTGAGTTGAATGACTACTTTTTGTCATTTATAGAACTAAATGGAATTTAATTTCTACAAAGACAAATGTTGTTGACTGAAATCAATGGCTTCCTTTGTTATGAATTTTAAGTTAGAAGGTGCTGCAGATGCCACTGGCCTGCTCGGTTGGAATCCTATCCTAAGAGAGGATTTTTTGTTTTTTCTTTTTTTTTCCTTTTCTTTCTTTTCTTTTTTAGTATTTTTTTTTCTCTTTTAGTTTGTATGACAGTAAAGAGGGACTGCCACCAAAGTCTGAAACAATAAATGAATTAAATCATATATGCAGTAGAATGGACCTAATTGATATTTGGAGGGAAAAACATCCAGAGGCAAGAATGTACACATGGAACAATAAAGACTTGTCGATACAATCCCGCTTAGATTTTTGGCTGATCTCATTGAGTCGAACTGAAAATGTAGAAAAAAATGAAATTTTACCAACAGTATTTACTGACCATAAGGCGATCACAATAGTCATAAACCTTTTACCTAAAAAGACTAAATTTAATTCAGATTATTGGAAATTTAATGGAAACCTACTTTGTGATGAGGGATTTAAAACACAAACTGAGAAAATAATCGAAAATCACTGGAGAATGGCTACAACAACAAATCAATATGGGCAATCTTGGGAACTAATGAAATTCGAAATAAGAAAGCTGGCTATTGAAGTAAGTAAGCAAATGTTTAAAGGAAAGAAAGAAAGAGAAATACAAATAGTGACTGGAATTATGAAATTGACTGAAAAGGTAACTTTAACTGATCAGGAACAGGCAGATCTCGAACTTCTGCAAGGTTCCCTAGATCAAATCTATGAAGAAAAAGCCAAGAATCATCAGGTCAAGAAGAAGGAGGCTTGAACAAGGAGAAAAATGCACTAAAGGTTTTTCAACCTAGAAAAAAGGAATTATGAATTATCTGCAATAAGTAAACTCAAAATTGATAATGAAGTATGCGATGATGAGGAAAAAATTACAAAATATGTTGCCACTTTCTATAGGAAATTATATGCAAAAGAAGATCTTGATAACAATAAAATGGACTTTTATTGCCGGGAGATTGAACATAACATAGAAAAAAATTGATGAGAATTTCAGAAATAAATGTGATGACAAAATCAGAATAGATGATGTACTAAAAGCTATTGACTCTCTCAAAGACAATAAAAGTCCTGGTAATGATGGCCTGACAAGCAAATTTTATAAACATTTTAAAGAGTCTCTTGCTTCCTTTATGGTCCAAGTTTTTGAAGAAGCGATTGCCAGAGGTCAACTACCACTGTCTTTACAACAAGGTCTTATAAAATTAATTCCGAAACCACATAAGGATAAAATGAATCTTGAAAATTGGAGACCAATAACCTTACTTAATAACGATACTAAAATTTTAGCTTCAATTTTTGCAAAGAGACTTAAAACAAGATTAACAGAGGTGATTGACGAAGAGCAATCTGGTTTTTCTCCTGGCAGATATATTATAAATAACGTGAGGTTAATTCTGGATTTATTGGATTATAATGAATACATATTTGAAGACAGTTTTATCTTATTTGTTGATTTTAACAAAGCGTTTGATACTGTCGATCATACATTTATGTTAAAAACTTTAGAAACTTTCGGATTTGGGCAGAGATTTATTAATGTGATAAAAACACTATATAATGGGTGCAATAGCTCCGTAAAATTATCTTGTGGAACTTCTCCTAGATTTTTAATTCAAAGAGGAATTAAACAGGGCTGTCCAATTAGCCCTTACATCTTTTTTCTTGTTGCACAGACGATGGCTACCCATATTAAAATGTGTGATTTTCAAGGTATTCGGGCATTTGGCAGAGTTTTCAAAATATCCCAGCTTGGTGATGATACAGCGGTGTTTATTAATAATCGAGCATGGGTAGATGTAGCGATCGATAGTATTCAAAAGTTCTCAGATGTGTCAGGATTGAAAATGAATGTGGGTAAATCAGTATTGCTACCAATCAAACAATGTAATGACCTTGAGATACATGGCATTCCAGTAAAGAAAACACTCACCTACCTTGGAGTAACCATTAATGAAGATCAAATTGAGCGCTGTAACTCGAATTATAACCCTATACTTAAACAAACTACCACAACATTTAATTTGTGGTTAATGCGAGACCTTTCAATTTATGGCAGAGAAAGCTGAAGGTATCTCAAGGTCAGTGTATATATCTCTCTCAATGGACATGCCAAACAAAACATGTAAACAACTTGACAAATTGCTCTTCAATTTTATATGGAGGAACAAAGTCCATTACTTGAAGAAAGACATACTTTGTAATCCAAAAGGAAATGGGGGGCTAGATGTGCTTAGTTTTGAGACTGTGAATAATGTATTTAAAATCAATTGGCTATGTCGATTGGCCAAAGAGAAAGATAATTTATGGAACGCGATCCCAAAATATATTTTTAAT
Source organism: Acanthochromis polyacanthus (assembly GCF_021347895.1). NCBI lineage: Eukaryota > Metazoa > Chordata > Actinopteri > Pomacentridae > Acanthochromis > Acanthochromis polyacanthus. The sequence continues at coordinate 29,105,208 of NC_067133.1, read as the reverse complement.
CAATTGGGGGGACTAGAATTTTTGCTAAAATGTGATTATAAACCAGAGAAACTACCCATTAAACTCTCAAATTTTCACAAACAAACTCTTCTCTCCTGGAGGCTGGTTCACAAACGTGGCTTCTCGCCGACCAACTGCACCCTATGGAATAACCAATACATAAAGTATCGTAATAGGTCTTTATTTATAAAAACTTGGTTTGACAGTGGAATAAAATGGGCATATCAACTCATTAATCAGCAAGGTGAAATAGTCCCATATAATGAGTTCTGTACTATATATAAAACTCCAATTTCTCTTAAAGAATATATTAAAGTCTGTAATGCCATTCCAAATAGAATTCTACAACTATTCAAAAATTATTCAATTAATATCCCAACACAAGTTAACTGTAACAAGCTATATGTAGGAGGAATCAACATTATAGAAAAAACCTGTACAAATAAATATATTAGGAATCTCATTCAACCCATTAAAAGACCGATTGCGACTGCATTCTGGAATACAGTGCACGAGGAAATAAACTGGGTAAGAGGCGAGAGGCTTTGTATATATAATAAAGTTAAAGAGGTCTCTTTTGAAATATTACATAATACATACCCTGTTAAAAAAAACATTAGAAAGATTCAAATTGGATATAGACTACAAATGTGACTTTTGTCAGACTGAAATAGAAACTATTTCTCATCTGTTTTATAACTGTTCATACAGTAGAAAATTATGGTCCCATATACAGCAGTTCATCTATGTTAAAACCGGATATCTGATCAGCCTCCAAGAGAGGGACATCATATTTTACTTTGATAAACCAGATTTGCCCCGACACTTCTCCCTTTTGATTCAAACTCTAATTATGCTGGCAAAATACCATATACATAAAACTAAATGGTCAAAAGCAAAACCAAATGGACAATATTTTGAAAATGAAATCTCTCAGTACCTTAATTTAATAAAATATGCATATAATTCAAAAGCTGTGAAAACCTATCAAGCAGCCTGTAATTTTTTTAAAATAATAACTTAATGCATTTCATCATGTGTGTTTGTGTCTATATATACATGTAGATATCGAGGAATTGGTGTGTTTCTATGTATGTGTGCGTGTATGCAGAGGTACATATTAGTATGTGGTTCTGTATTTGTGTGTATATGTATGGTTAAAGGTGTATATATTATAAGTGTACATTCTAGGGATGCAAATTATTGGGTAATACAATTATTGATGGTTGCTTCATCCTATCAACTGATGATCCATCAATTGATAAGAGGCAATTTTTTGTTGAGAAGCTGAACTCCCTGCTGAGTCAATTGCAATTTTTTATCAAACAATGTCTGATAAATGCCTGATTAATAATCAGCTGTTTGCACCCCTAGTACACAACCATATGTGTTGTTTCCAACCCCCCCCCCCCCCCCCCGGCATGTATGTATGTATGTATGTATGTGATGTATATATGTATACATATATTTCCCCTCTTTTTTTTCCGTTTTTTCTTTTGTTTTTCTTTTCTTTCTCTCCTTTCAGTTTACTTTATTATTCTTCAGTTTAATTTTTTGTTTTCTTTTATTAATATTACCTAATGGTATTGCCATTGACTTATTTTATGATCACTGTATATTGTAAAGCTAAATAAAAAAACAAACAAACAAAAAAGGAGTTCGTGTGATAGTGTAACCCAATGACGTGTAACCAATCAGACGCCACCAGGGCGTACGTGCTTGGGTGCTTCCGTTTTTTTCTCTCTCTCTGCCGGATCGTCTCTGAGATATCGGTGTGGTAGTTTCCTGCTGCAGACTATGCCTATTTTTGTCTGAGAGGGCCAGATATTCCAAGTCTAAGTCGCTTTTATTGTTAGAGCAGAGAGTGGAGCCTTTCCTTTTTGCCGGAGGAGAACGTGAGTTGTGTTGGTTAGCATTCGGCGCTAACTCGGAGCTAACTCCAGCCATTAGCCACATCCATTGCATTGTAAAGGTTGCACGTTACTGAACTCCATGTCACTGTCTCTTAAAAAGCGGGATCCTGGACTGATGAGAGCCGTGTATTGTGCCCTGTACCTGGAGAGTGTGTGTGTACATGAACTGTGAGCCTCTGGTGAGTAACTTTTGCTGACGTTAGTCTGATAAATGGAGTAAAACATTCTGCTTCTGCTAATGTTAGTATGGATCAATGAGGCAGTATTTTTTCCGTGAATGTGGTGGTTAAAAAAATGTTTTATATTACATTTGTTACACGAGTTACATACTACAATGGACGCAACAGTGTAATTTTCAACAATTATTTATTTCATAAGGAGAATTGGGTATCCCTGCTTACTTCATCATCTGCCTCTGAAACTCATTGAACCTAGTTAATTTTACAGCACCACAAATGGCGGATCAACCCGCAGGTATAACATGCATGAATTCACTTCAAACTTTAGGGCACAGCAAAAGAACCGCAAGCTAACACACCTTCACATGAAAACACACCACAAATGGAGAGTCAGAGCATAGGTGATATGGACAGGGGAAGTGACCCAAATCAAACAAACATAAAACAAAAGACAAATGTAGGGAGTTAGTTCGCCCGCACAAGTTCTTTATTCTTTCACACAGCTATAGTGCATTACTGAGCGAACTAACTCAAGTTAAAAAAAAATACAAATAAAGTTACAAAAAGGACAGCAGGCAGCGGCACACACGAACACTGAAACGCCGTCGTCCCACGCTCAGTTGTTCACTCACACGGTGCCACAATCACTCCATTCTGCGGCAAGTCCATAAAACCCGGATCGTCTCATTTCACCCTCCTGTCTGGCGTGTGTGCCCAGCAAACACTTCAGGCCACCCCACAGGAAACCGGCATCTACTTCGGCCAGCAGCCGACTTCCTTTTTAAAGGAAAATGCCCAGGAGAAGAGCGACACCCTGCGGTGTCCTATGCTACAATCCTCCCACTCAATGTGCATCGGCGACCCGACGATGTACTCACAAAATTACCACACATAAAAAAAATTTATTTAGACTTCAGTTAGCACCGACTGGGGCAATCTATACGGATTTGAATGCTTCCCAGCAGTTTTCCTGTTGGACTTCCGGGGCTCAAAAACTAGAGATGTGCCGGTTTCCTCTATGGGTTCTTGGCCTGGGGGAAGCTGGCCAGACACATTTTGCTCAGAAACATCAGTGTCCCCCTCTATAATAGGCTGGGACTCAAATTCAACCCTGCCTACGTCATTGTCACTGGGACGGCTGTCATCAGGATTTTCCACCCCGTCATCTCTAGTCTCCTCACCCCCTCTACTTTCAGGGACACCCCTCAGTTCCACCCTGTGTACTTGTCTAAGGGGCCCTTCCTGGCCTGCAGGTGCAATAGAGTACACTACTCCTCGAGCAGGAGGTGGGCAAACTATCTGGTATGGAGTTGGGTCTCAAAAATCCTGGATCTTATTCCGACCCCTAACAGCATGATTCCGTGTATATACCAAGTCCCCCTCTTCAAAATCTGGGGCAAGAGACATGTCCTGATTTTTTAAGTCCCTCTGAGCCACTTTACTGTCTACCCTTTGTTGTACAGTCTCATAGGCAGCTGCTAAAGACTTTTGGTGCTCCTCTACCCACTCCTCTATGGGAAGGTCCCTCCCTGTTTCACTTCCAACCAGAAAATCAACCGGCAACTGAGGTTCCCGCCCAAACATTAAAAAATAGGGTGTCATGCCAGTTGTCTGATGTACAGTTGTATTATAGGCAAATGTAACTTGCGCCAGATGGCGAGGCCATCTGCGTTTCTGTTCTGGCGAAAGAGTGCGCAGCAAATCATGCAGAGTGCGGTTAAACCGCTCGCACTGACCATTGCCAGCCGGGTGGTAAGGCGTAGTACGGCTTTTCTCAATCTTATACAACTTACAAAGCTGCTGGACTAAACTACTTTCAAAATTTCTGCCTTGGTCGGAATGAATGCGACTAGGAACACCAAAAATCTGAAACCAATTCTTTACCAAAGCTTCTGCAGCAGTACTAGCTCGCTGGTCTCTAGTAGGAACAGTTTGCGTATACTTTGAAAAGACATCCGTCATCACCAATACATTCTCTCTGCCGTCCGTAGAGGGCTCTAGAACTGTGAAATCTATTGTCAAAATCTCATGAGGCCGAGATGCCCTTACAGTGCCCATGTAAGTTTTAGTCTTTGGCTGCACCGCTTTTGATAACACACATCTTTCACAAGTTTTGCACCACTTTTCAATATCCGAATACATGCTTGGCCAGTAATAACGAGCACGCACCAATTGAAAAGTTCTCTCCACCCCCTGATGGCCCTGCTCATCATGAAGAGAGCGGAGGACATTCTCCTGCAGACACTGGGGCAATACGAGCTGCTCAACTTCTACCTGTCCATCTGGAGTATATCTACAGCGATAGAGCACGGCCTCCCGCTCCCTAAGGCGTCCCCACTGTCTCACCAGCTCCCTAGTACCCTTAGTAAGCTCACCCCGTTCTTTAGCATCGGGCATCTCCCCCCTGTGCCAGTACTCCAAAAAGGGGCCAATACTAGGGTCCCGGCGCTGGAGTGTATCCAGATCGGAACTCGATAGTCCAGGTAGCGCACTGATCTCTTCCTGTGCTCCAGGAACCCCTCCAACAACATCAGAGCTAAACTCTACCTCACTGAGAGAAGCATGCTGGCGCGACAACGCATCTGCATTGGCGTTCTGTGAACCCGGACGATATTTTAAAGTGAGATCAAAAACTGCCAACTCAGAGACCCATCTCTGCTCTGTCGCTCCAAGCTTTGCTGTAGACAGATGACTTAACGGATTATTATCCGTAAAAACTGTACATTTGTTGCCCAGTAGATATTCTCTAAATTTTTCAGTTACAGCCCATTTAAGCGCCACCAATTCCAATTTCATGGAACTATAGTTGTTCATATTACGCTCTGTTGGCTTTAAACTACGGCTTCCAAAAGCTATCGGGCGGAGCTTACCCTGATGTTCCTGGGAAAGAACTGCTCCTAACCCTCCATGGCTGGCATCCACTTCCAACACAAACGGCTTCTGGAAGTCTGCATAAGCGAGAACAGGTGTTGTAATTAATGCAGCCTTGAGCTTCTGAAAACTGTGTTCACACTCCGAGTCCCAGAAATCACCCAGTGGTCTCTTAGGGGTTTTACCCTTTTTTCCAGGAGGAAGGAGCCTTGCAACTAGACGATTTAACGGGGCTGCCATGCTAGCAAAACCTCTGATGAACCTTCTGTAATAACTGGCAAACCCTAAAAATGACCGGAGCTCTGCCAGGTTAACAGGGTGTCTCCAGTCCCGTACCGCAACTACCTTCTCTGGATCAGTGGAGACCCCCTCAGCTGATACCACATGACCCAAGTACCTAACACGCTTTTGGAAAAACTGGCATTTGGAAAGCTTCACCTTTAACCCCTGGGTTTCAAGCCGGGACAAAACTTGGTCTAATCGTTGCAGGTGTTGCTCCACAGATGATGAAAAAACAATAACATCATCCAAGTACAACAACACAGACTGATAACGACAGTCTCCAAACAAGCGCTCCATGAGACGCTGAAATGTACTAGGCGCATTACACAGCCCAAACGGCATGCGGTTAAATTCAAACAAACCAAATGGCGTACAGAACGCAGTTTTTGCCTTGTCTTTTTCCGCCATCTCAACCTGACTGTACCCACTCGCCAGATCCAATGTTGTAAACCATTGAGCTCCTGCTAACGCGTCAAGGGACTCCTCAATCCTAGGTAGGGGAAACGCATCCTTCCTGGTTTTGGCATTTAACTGTCTATAATCCACACACATGCGTAATGAGCCATCCTTCTTCTGAACCAGCACAACTGGTGATGCATAAGGACTACAACTCTCTCTGATGACTTGACTCTGTAAAAGTTGTTGTATATGTGTACGTGCCAACTCATACTGCGAGGGGGGAATGCGTCTATAGGGCTGCCTTACTGGTATTTCATCCAAGACTGGAATTTCATGCGTTATTAAGTTAGTACTTCCCACATCTAAATCATTCCTAGCAAATACCTGATTGTATTTCGACAACAATTCCCTGGCTTGACGTTTCTCACTCCCCTGCAGATTCTCAAACTCTGGCCAGTCCAAACTGGTTTCCTTTGCAGTACTTTCTTGGCTAGACACATAAGCAGTACAACTCTGTGAGTCAACTAAAACCTGTATTTGCGGCTCAGCTGATACAACAGTGGCTGTTTGAACTGTGGCAATAACTCTCCGAGGGGTCAACCACACATCAGTTTTACCCACGTTAGTAATGGGGACAGCTGCCTTGCCGTTTTCTACCTTCACCAAAGAGGGAGAAACCAGCAATCCCTCTACCCTCCTCCGGACCAAGAGGTTCCACGAACAGATCTATAGGCTGGTGTAATGGCATCTGTGGGCATGTGACTGGAACATAACAAAGGCTGCCTGCAGGGACACAGAAAGGTTTCTTACCCTGTACTCTGACAGGATGGGGATTAGGGGAGTCTGCCAAGGCCTCCATCATCTGGCAGAACCTGAGAATTCTCCTCCATCCCCGAGGTGCTGCCTTGAGTTCTGGTGACTCCCATAGGTCGGGGCCATATCGCTTACAAAGCTCAGCATAAAGAGGGTTAAAAACATTCATTCCCAATACCCCAGGAGTGTGAGTCTTTTTCTGCTTCATAAAGCTGTCTGCTGGATCTTCAACAATCAGTACTCCCCTTCGAGGCAGTGAGACCCCCAGCACAGTAATGTCAAACTCCACATAACCAAGGAAAGGAATTTTTAACCCATTTGCTGCCTTCAAACCCAACCACCCACAGTCTTTAAGTTCTTTATCAGACAAATTGGAAAAGTTACGTTTGAAAAAACTTTCAGTTAGCGTTGTGACCATAGATCCACTGTCCAAAAGGCAATTAGTGCTGGTCCCTGCAAAATCCACCTCCCCCTCCCAGCACTCACCAACTAAATTACACACATTAGGATTTACAACCTCAGAAGAGCCCTGTAACCTACCCACCAGCGTCTGGCTCTGGACACTGGCGGGCTCTAGTTTTCCGCTGGCTTTGAATGCTGGTTTCCACAATTAGACGGCGATGTGACAGTGGGGCAGTAACGAGCAATGTGGCCCGCTTGTTCACATCTAAAACAAATTGGCTTCCCATCTGCCGTTTTTCGGGGCCAAAAATTACGTGCTCCTGAGGGAGGTGCACTTTCACTTTTTGGGGCCAGGGCCTTCATGACCAAATCCAACTGGGTCTGCTGCGCCTTTAACAAAGTCACCAGTTCACCAAACTCAGAGGGTCGAGACACCGCACTTTCACATGAGACAGACATTTCATTTAAAACTGAGCTGTTACATTTAAATTTAGGGGCTGGATTTCCATATTGAGCCATCCATCTTGTAGCTTCACCTCTAGCATCTCGTATTGTCCATTGTGGGTTAGCATTCACCAGATCTCTGTCTTATTCTGAGTGCCTGATCCCTCACACCATCGCAGAACTGGTCTCGTAAATCTTTAGTGGCAACCTGTGCATCAGTCTTGACAACCTGATCCATTAAATCCATTAAAGCATGTGAGTAATCAAGTAAGGACTCACCCTCTAGCTGTTTACGGTTGTAAAATTTACGTTGCAATGTAATTCTGGAATGCATGCACCCATACACTTCCCTGAGAACACAAAAAATACTATCAACATTGTCTCTTTGAATAGCTGGTAAGTACTTTATCTCTGTCCGGGCAGGGCCCTCTAGGTGGTCAAAAACAATCTGCGCACGCTCCTTTTCTGTGCGCCCTCTCGTTTGCACAAAGTCTTTCATTTTGTCAATCCATTCGTCTAATGTTAATACATCAGCACCGTCCAGATTGCCAGAGAACGGCGGCATTTTTCTGTCCTGCTGCACGTAAATGACAGTGTCCGTGTGTCTTACACTTTGCATATCTCCACCTGTAGCTCCAGACGAGGTGGAGGGCGCCTCCGAGGCTGTAGCTGTCCGTACGGCTCTTAACGCGGCCAGCTCATTTTCCAAATCCCTTATTCGCTGTGACATTGTTTCTGTGTCCTGCTCCTCCGGAGCGCCACTGCCGCTTCCAGTCGAATCCATGTCACAATTAACAGTGACGGAAGGTCCCCCTCCGCCGCTGCTGCCCCTGCTGTCCTCACTTAACAAAAAAAAGGTCACTTCCCCAAATTTAAATCCTGCTGACGACGCCAAATGTTACACGAGTTACATACTACAATGGACGCAACAGTGTAATTTTCAACAATTATTTATTTCATAAGGAGAATTGGGTATCCCTGCTTACTTCATCATCTGCCTCTGAAACTCATTGAACCTAGTTAATTTTACAGCACCACAAATGGCGGATCAACCCGCAGGTATAACATGCATGAATTCACTTCAAACTTATGGCACAGCAAAAGAACTGCAAACTAACACACCACAAATGGTGGATCAACCCGCAGGTATAACGTGCATGAATTCACTTCAAACTTTAGGGCACAGCAAAAGAACCGCAAGCTAACACACCTTCACATGAAAACACACCACAAATGGAGAGTCAGAGCATAGGTGATATGGACAGGGGAAGTGACCCAAATCAAACAAACATAAAACAAAAGACAAATGTAGGGAGTTAGTTCGCCCGCACAAGTTCTTTATTCTTTCACACAGCTATAGTGCATTACTGAGCGAACTAACTCAAGTTAAAAAAATACAAATAAAGTTACAAAAAGGACAGCAGGCAGCGGCACACACGAACACTGAAACGCCGTCGTCCCACGCTCAGTTGTTCACCCACACGGTGCCACAATCACTCCATTCTGCGGCAAGTCCATAAAACCCGGATCGTCTCATTTCACCCTCCTGTCTGGCGTGTGTGCCCAGTAGGGTTGTCAAGATTAACCGGTTTCACGATTACCGCGATTATAAATGGACACGGTGTGATAGTCGTAGCTATATTTAGAAGCCACGATAACCGCAGAAATGTCTCGCGAGAGGCGCAAAGCGAGAGACGTAAGTTTCGGGGAGGCAAACACAGTGGCGCCACGCCAGAGCACATGCTGCAGTCAGAGCAGTCAGAGCACAGAGCGGGCTTGCTTTCACTCACCGGTGAGAATGGCAGAAGGAGGAGCTCCCCGGCCGGAGTTGCATCCACCAAAAAAACGTTTGAAATCAGCTGTGTGGGATCACTTTGGGTATCCAAAAGATGATAAAGGTGAAGTAATTGCAGATGGACACCCGACGTGCAAAGCTTGTCGTCGGAAAGTTGCAGCAAAAGGCGCAAATACATCAAACATGATCCAACATCTTCGAGATTATCATCCTTCTCTCTTTGTTCGATTCAAGGTAAACGCACAGTTCCCCAAAAAGCATGTAAAAAGTTACAGCGCATAGGCGAAACAAACACACACGGGTCCTGGAAGCGCTGTGGAGCGGGGGAGAGGAGAGGTGCGGGAGGAGGAGGAGGGGGGCGGGGGCTTACGCGCAGCATCTCCCTTTCAGCACGAGTGTTGATTCCACATATAGTGTATAATATATTGATAGCAGACAAGTAAAATAATGAATAGCCTCTAAGAAGTAAGAAATACTAATGTTATTTGTTTATATTTGATATTACTATATAAAATAGTTCAGTACATATTTTATTCTCTTATTCAAAATTTAATATAAACGTATTCATTAATTTATTTTAAAGATTTATATTTATTTATTTCTTCCAGCAAAAAACTCCAGGTGCCCTTCCTGCTGCTACTGCCCAGCCAACAGTTGAAGAGTCATTTTCCAAATGCATTAAATATGCACCTTCGTCCAAACAAGCCAAAGAGCTCAATCATGCAGTTGCATATTACATAGCCAAGGACATGTTACCGTTTCATAGTGTGGAAAAACCTGGATTTCAGTATTTGATGAGAAAAGCCGTTCCACAATACAAAGTGCCATCACGAACCCACTTTTCCACAAATGAAATACCCAAATTGTACATGGAGGTGAGAGCAAGCATCGAGGAACAAATAATAGGAGTGGAATGGTTTGGGGCAACAACAGATGTGTGGACAAGTAGTGGAGGTGGAGGAGAACCTTACATCAGCTTCACTGTTCATTATGTGAACGCTGATTGGGAACTCAAGGCTCATTGCCTTGAAGCCTTATACTTTCCTGAAGATCACACTGCAGATCATATAACAGAAATGGTTGAAAACATGCTTCAGGACTGGGGCCTCTCTACAGAAAACCTAACTGGCATCACCACTGACAATGCAACAAATATGAAAAAGGCTTTCACAAATTTTCCTTGTGTATGGTTTTCATGTTTTGGGCACAATCTGAACCTGGCGATAAGTAAAGTTCTCAAAATCCCAAGAGTGGAGAAAGCTGTAAGAGCATGCCGCCATCTTGTGCAAGCTTTCTCACGCAGCTGGAAGAAGAAAAGAGAACTAAAGAAGAAACAAGGAGAGCTTGATATCCCTGCACATGCCCTAATTAATGATGTGGTCACCAGGTGGGGATCCACATTTGCGATGATCTCCAGATTCCTGGAGCAGCAGCAAGCAGTATGTGCTGTTTTGGCTGCAGACAGAAGTTCATGGCATCTAATGCCATCTGATTCAGACATCACTGTCTTGGAGACAGTGCACGAGCTTCTGAAACCACTGAACGAGTTCACAGATGTAATGGCTTCAGAGAAACGAGTCACACTCTCCTCCTTGAAACCAGTGCTCGAACACATACAAGGTCAAATCCTAACCCAAAACCAAGAAGACAGCAAACTTACTGAAGAAATGAAGAGTGCTGTTCGAAATGACCTGCTACTTCAGCTGAGGTACACAGAAGAAATGAAAAAGGTCATTGATATTGCTTGTTTTATTGATCCCAGGTTTAAAGGCAACTTCACAGAAAGCCTAGAGGACACTGTGAAATCCTGTGCAGCAGAAGCTGTTGCACTTTCTCCAACTACTGAAATGGCACAAGAACAACCTCATTCAAGCGCCACTGCTGGGGATGATGACAGTGCAGACGAAGGCACCAGCGCTGCATGTTCTAGAAAGAAAAGCACAACGTTGTCAGGACTCCTTCGAAGAATCACAAAAGCTCACACACCAGCTGCGGTACCCAAGACATCTCAGGAAAAAGTAGACTCAGAGTTGAAACTGTACCTATCACTGCCAGTGATTAGTGCAGATGAAGATCCATTGTCTTGGTGGAAGACACGAAAAGAAGAAATGCCTCTTCTTTCAAAACTGGCCAAAAAGTTTATGTGCATTCCAGCAACAAGTGTGCCCTCTGAGAGAATATTCAGCACAAGTGGCCACATTGCATGCCCTCAACGGTCCAGGCTCAGCACTGAGAATGTGAACATGCTTACATTCTTGCATCATAACTTGCAATGACTGAATAAGTTCTGAAAAAAACTCTTGTTCAACAATCTATATTACCTCTGTTATCATGTTATTTATTTGGTTAAATTGACATATTTGTTTTGTAAATTATGTCTACATTGTATTTTTATTCCAGTAAAGGCAGCAAAAGTAGCTTAAAATCTTGTGCCTACAGTTCCTAAAGTTAATTTATGTTCATGTTCTATTCTATCCTTTATTATATAGTGTGTAGTTTTGTACCTTAAAACACTGGATGTTTTAAAATTTCACCAATAAAAATGTTTAAAGTAAAAAACATAATATTTCAGTTGTTTTCTTTCAAAACACCGATAATCGCGAATAATCGCGAAATCGTGAAATCGTGAAATCGTGATTATTTCTCTGACAATAATCGTGACTGAAAAAATTGACATCGTGACATCCCTAGTGCCCAGCAAACACTTCAGGCCACCCCACAGGAAACCGGCATCTACTTCGGCCAGCAGCCGACTTCCTTTTTAAAGGAAAATGCCCAGGAGAAGAGCGACACCCTGCGGTGTCCTATGCTACACATTGTTTTGTTTACATTTGCCCTCATTCTGTGTTTTTTTTTAAAGTGAGCGGTGGTAGGGAAAAAAAAGGATAAAAGAGGGAAAGAAATGTTCAGCTGTTGCTTCATGTCCTGTGGCCTGACCCAGTACGGAGAAATGATGCTGTGGCAGAGTAATGCACTTCTTTTCTTTGTACTTCATTTGAAAATTTTTGTACTTTATTTTTACGTACAAGTGCGACATGTAAATGCACAGGATTTCTGTTTTTTGCAAACATTTTTTTCTATGTACAAGTGTTGCAAATGCCCAGGTATTTAGTTTTGCAACATGCATTTAGCCTAAATATTTATTTCTTCCGCTTCATGTCCTGAGCGTTGTGTTTTCCTTTTTTCTATGCAGTGTTTAGTGACTGCTCAGTAGAGTATTTAATTTAGATTGACTTGAGGCATGATTTGACAGCAAAGTTCAGTTTTGAGCACAGATTGAACTGTTTTGGGGTGAAAGTTTGGTTTTGCAAGAAGAGTCAGAGGTTTTGTGAATGTAGCTTAAAAATCGGGTTTTGTGTTCACAGTTTAGAGAAAAGGAGAGCAGCTTTCCAGAAATGTGTCTTAGTAATCGAGAAAAACTGTATATGTACCCTCACATCATTAGCCACAAGTGTGATCAATTTTGAGTTGTTGTGTTCAACTGGTGACGCCTGAGCTTTAACTGTTTGACTTTTGCCACCAGTGCTCACCATTTTGCAACACAGGTGCATCACAATGACAATGTGTTGACAAGATGTGTCTAAACAGGTGAAAAGGGCTTATGGTTTAGCCAAAAGAGTGACTGATTCAATAAGTGGGTTCAGGCAACTGAGAATTTGGTTCAGACAATAGAGTTTAGTGTTTTAGCAACTGAGAAAAACTGTAATCAGACTGATCATTCTCACATCATGCTACTGTGTCTAGAGCTGATCCTTTTTGTTGTGACACAGTTTTAATTTTACATCTACTGCTGTGTTGCAGTTTAACTTCCGTTTCAATTTCAACATTTTTCAACAAAATCACTCAAAAATGTGACTTTAAATGAACATTTCAATTTAATTCTTGTTTTGAGCTTTTTATCATGTGTTGACAGGAAATCTGCAGTTTTTTCAGGGTTAAACTTAATGTTGTTGTAGTGAACATATTTAACAGGAAGCCAGATGAACTCTTATTAATGAGGAAGAAACACGATTAATGGATTTCTAGAGGACTTGGTTTCTCTTTTAATGTCGGCCTCCACTAAATGAAACATTACAAGTTAATTTCTTTGCTTTGTTCATCCACTGTACTCAACATTTAACCACTTTTAATGTGCTTGATTGAGCACTTCTCCTATTGTGGCCAAGCAAAAGCACACCTGGGCAATAAACATGCAGTCTAACCAGCATCTTGATATGCCACACCTGTGACAAGGATGGATTATCTCGGCAAAGGAGATAATCCATCTGTTTGAGAGAATAGACCTTTTGTGTAAATAAAAAAGCCATAGATCTTTGAGTTCAGCTTATGTAAGATGGGGCAAAAACAAAAGCGTTGGGTTCATATTTTGTTCAGTTTAATATAAGAATGACATGAACATAGAAGAGCTCAGCGGGTTTCAATAAAATCTAATTGACGCTGCATATTTAGTGAAGAATTTACATGTTATACTTTTGTCAGAATGTCGAGGTCATCGTACTGGAACGCCTCATGTTGACTTTCCCAGTCATCAGTTAATGTTTTATTTACTGAAATTAAAGAACAATGCATAAGATCCCCTTTAATTAAGCAGTTTTACAGTTCAAGGCAGATTTTAAACAGATTCAGAGTTCATAAAGGCACCTTTCAGACAGGCCTTTATTAGAGGCATGAATCAAAAACCTGCATTTATTTAGATTTATGTTGCTTTTAAGGACACACTAAGGATCACTTTAATTTGTCTCTTTAGTGAATTAGTCAGATTAATAGTGATATTACTTTGGTTGTTCTCACACACAATATCTATTCAGCTCAATTTAGAAAGTATAAATTGCAGAAAGCTGCAATAAATAAGTAAAGCATGTAGAAATTTTTTGGTGGTGTCATGCATTATGCGTTTACAGGGTTGCATTGCAGAGTTTCTATTCCTGCAAATTTGGTTTTATTGGTTTCGATTCTGCTTTGTGACTCCACCTATGTTATCCAGACACACCCGACGACAATAAAACACAGGAAAGCAGACATACAGTGTGCTCTACAATACGGACCACACCAGCATCGGGTATCCAGGAAATGAAGTGCTCTTCGCCCACACGATCAGAATAACAGTAAGTACGATCTATAGAGACATAAGCTCTGAAAATTGAAAAAAATATATTATTTTTCTGGATTTATTTCAGCTTAATTTATAGATCTGAAACAAAGGAGGTCATGAATATTTATTTTCTATAAGTTGCTACTGTAGGCTTTGTGCTCTCATAGATCTCTACATAAAGCATCAACTTAATTCTAATTTTAACAACTAAAGAATAGAATAGAAGAGAATAGATTCAGGTTATTTTCATGACAACATCGTCGCATATGCTGGACTTCCTCCCTGTAGGCCGTTTCAGCATAAACAGATACTTTACATTATTAACAGTATTGCTGATAACCAAAACACTTATTAATGTTCCTGTAATGGTTAATACGCATGCATGTTTCAGTGTAGTCTCAGCATTTCCAGTCATGAAGTCTGCAGTGCATAGCTCCTCCTGAAGAGTGTCTCTGATCCGTCAGACATCTGGAAGGTTTGCTAACTCTGCTTTATCACCAACAGAGAACAAAGGACTGATTCCTGACAACAATAACACAGCTGCTGATCTTGTGCTGCACACAGTAAGTCTGACCTTTACAGTTGTGCTCAAAACAAAAGCATTAGTGGTGGGCGGATCGATCCAAATATCGACAACATTGATACCAGGATTGGTATTGATGCTGAACAATACCAGTGTAATGAGATCGATACTGTAGTTTCTCTCCTGTATGCCTGAACTGATGTGGCTTCATCAAACAGGTGACCTGTCTGTTAGAGCTCCTCCTGTCACAGAACAGAGCAGCTTTAGGGCCAATTCTCAATAAGCCCACTTGTCCATACTAGCATTCTTGGTATTGAGAAACAGCCCCTTCATGTGTTTGGATGTTGTTCCATCAACAGCACCAGACAAACTATCAAACAGGCTCAGCCAGTTCCACTTCATCCATAATAGTGGTGAAAAGTTTTACTTTAATTTCTGTCTATTCCTCACTGATGTGTAAAACAAGCTGTTTAGCTGTTGTACGTTCCTTAACCAATACCGAGGAAAGAGGAGGCAGAGAGGGAGAAGTCTGACTGGGACACAGCTGATGATCAGACTACAGGCAGGAAGATGCTGAACCAGTGAGACAATTACAAAGACTAGTGCTGCAGCAGGGCTACAAAATTAAATAATCAATAATCATAACCATTATTTTAGCTTCTGACAACTGAAAATGACTGACTGCGGCCTTTAAAATGTAAAAATGCACTCGGCTCTGAAAACATGTCCAACACTTTCATACACTGTTTTCTCCGCTCATAGAAAACAACACGTGGATAAAATCAACCACTTTCATCTTGGACTAATCTGAAATGAGAACACTTCATCTCTCTCTTTTCAAAGTAGCCCCACGGCCACTGAGCAACATCTACCACTGTGTGCACTGTGAGGCGTTTAGGGAACATCAATAAATGTAGTGTCTGTCCATAAGCACATGTTCAGCTAGTGATGTGTTTCACCTGTAACCAGGTGGGAGCAGGTGGGTACGACCAAATGACAATGTCTGTCACAATAACCATAACGGGAAAAAATTAAAAGATTGTTTCTCAATATTACAAAAGTAATTCAAAAATGCATCTTAAAAGATGATTTCCTATTTCAGTGACAGGTGTATTGCACAAATATTGACCAAACTGTCAAAAAATGATTTAAGGAGGTCATTCCTCACATTGGGATTTCATCGGCATCCCAGATTCTTCCTCCTGACCCACAGAAAACCTCCCCAGGAATTAGTCTGATCTTTAGACCTTGTGAGCATTTACAACGACATCTTCATTCCAGATCTGGACCATATACAGCAGCACCTAACCTTTGTTCTATTGTTTATTGTTTATTATGATCCCCATTAGCTCCCACAAGTGGTTGCTAGTCTTCCTGGGGTCCACACATAAAAATCAAAAGTTTCCAAACATTAAAACATACATAATAATTACAATAATATCCTATTAAGAACAAAAATAAAATAAAACAAATCTAACAGAGTATACTATAAAAAACAACATCTAACAATTATTGCTGGATAAGGAGTTGCTTAACCTTCCTTTTATACAGTAATTTGTTATTAACGTCTCTGATGTTCAAAGGAAGTGAGTTCCAGGCCTTTGCTCCTCTATAGGCAATAGTTCTTTTCCTGCTGTTTGTCCTGAACCCAGGGACATCCAGATCTCTTGATGTCACTTGGCGAGTCATGTAGCTGTGACAAAAACCCCTGAATCTCAACTTTTCTTTCACAAAGCTGGGCTCTCCGTCGGTCAGAGCTTTGTGTACAAACATTAGAAGACTAACTTTTAGCTTTGTGTTCACCATTAGCCAAGACAGTTTTTTATGCATCTCACGAACATTAGTGTGAAATGGACAGTGAAGCACAACTCTTGCTGCTCTGAGCAAGCTGAAGTTTCCTTAACTGTGTCTGTGTAGCATTGGACCGCACTAGCGGACAGTAATGAAGGTGAGATAAAACAATGCTTTGAACCACAGTTTTAAGAACAGGGGCTGGACAGTAAGAAGAATATTTCTTAGCCATAGCAATACCTCTGCCCATCATGCTAACTGTATGATTGATCTGATCTGACCAGGACAATGACTGGTCCAGTCTGATACCCAACAGTTTAACCTTAGAGACCTGCTCAACTACTGCACCCTCAAGTGAAAGATGAAGTGCATTGGTGCTTGGCTGAACAAAACCCACTATTAAATACGATGCTTTTAGTTTTGGATGTATTTAACACTAATTTATTCATTTTCATCCACTTCACTACCAGGTCTAACTCTTTCTGTAGAGTACTGTTCAATTCAGATATTGTTGCAGAGGAAGAATACAGAGTAGCATCATCAGCATACATGACAATATTGGCCTTTCTCACAGAGAGGGGAAAATCGTTTATGAATATAGAAAATAAAAGTGGACCCAAGCAGCTTCCTTGAGGTAGAATGCATGACATGATTTTAGGGTTAGACATACTGCCATTAAAAAACACTTTTTTAACACGATTAGAAAGATAAGTGTTCATCCAGTTGAGTGCTGTTTGAGAAAAGCCATAATACTTTAGTTTTACAATTAAAATGCAATGATCGATGACATCAAAAGCAGCAGTGAGATCCAACAGGACCGCTACTACTAATTTATTCTCATCTAAGGATGTCAGCCATTCTTCCGTCATATGAGCTAGAGCCGTATTGGTAGAATGCCCCTGTCTATATGCATGCTGTGCACTAGTAAGCAGTTTATTTTCATTAAAATATTTCATAATTTGGTTGAAAACTATTTTTTCTAATACTTTGCTAAATAGAGGTAGTAAGTTTATTGGTCTGCAATTGGAGCCAGTAAATTGTAGTTTACCATCTTTGGGTAGAGAAATGATTTTTGATTGTTTCCAAAGATCCGGAAATATTCCGCTCCTAATTGAAAGATTAAAGATGTGACAAATTGGTTTTGTAAGCATATTAGCTGCAAACCTAATTGTTTTTCCATCAAGGCTGTCAATTCCAGGTGAAGTGTCTTCTGAGACACCCTTTAGCAACCTTTCAACAGTGCCATTATCTACAATTTCAAGATTGAAGTGACATGTTTTATTATACATAACATCCCTTATAATTTTGCAAGAGTTGCCCATTGAGTTCATCTGCGATCTCAAACTATTAACTTTGCTGGTAAAGAAAGCATTAAAGTAATTGGCAACATCTGCAGGTCTAGTGATAAATCTTCCCTCCCTATACCTACCAACTACTGAAAAAGTCAGTCTGGAGCATCGGTATCGGTGATACTGGCCCTGTATTTACTTGTATCGGATCGATACCAAATCTTGCAGTATCGCACACCACTAAACAGCATTGTGTTTGAAAAAGTGAGTAAAGCTCAAAATGCTCATAATAGCTTTTATATCCATACATGCAAATGCAAACATTTACTGTATAAACTGAAAAGCGCTTGAAGATTTAGCCTTCCTATGAATCACTGGACTAATATTTAGTTGTACAACCGCTGTTAGAGCTGCTTCACATCTGTGTGGCATGGAGTCGACCAACTTCTGGTAGCTATAAAATGTTCTAGCCCAGGACAACTGGACTACAGTCCAGAGTTTCTATACATTTCATGGTTTTGCCTGAGAGACAGCATTTGTGATGTCACCCCACAAGTTTTCTATTGGATTAAGGTCAGGGTGTTGGCCTGGACCCTCCATAACGTTAATCTTGTTGGTCTGGAACCAAGATTACTGGTATGTTTGGGGTCATTGTCTCGTTGAAACACCCATTTCAAGGACATTTCCTTGTCGGCATATGACAACATGACGTCTTCAAGTATTTTGATGTATTCAAACTGATCCATAATCTCTGGCAGGCGATAAGCTGACCCAACAATGTGGGTATTATTGTAGTAAAATTGTTTTTAAATTCATATGGAGAGTTGTATTTGTACTGAGATTTGTCAATGGAAACATGAATCTACAAATGCCTTTTTTAAAATTTGTGTATCTGTAATTAGGTTTTCAAATGTGTAAAAAAATCTACTAATCTGTATTAAAATTTGTCAGGGTAGTATGATCTGTAAATGTGTACAACAATATGAATACATGAAACACATCTTTTTACATGTGACTTTTGCTCCACTTCTGCCGTAAGCGATTTGAATTCGTAACGCCAGGGTTTCTGTGCCCTGAGTTCAGGCTTACAGGCTTGTTTATTCTGGCTGCATCATAGACTGTATAATAAAGATGGGCTGTGTACTGCTCTGCACTCAAATCTCTCACAGCAGAAGTGGAGCAAACGTCATGTGTAAATAGACATCCAACTGTGAGGCCTGCTTCACTTGTTTCATCTATTTATGTCTTTGTATGCATTTACGGATATATTTAGGTTTTAAAATTTTAACAATTTTAATAATAATTCGTGTTTTTTCACTCAAGACACACAACTGTGCATGCACATTTACAAAAAGTTTTGCTACAACAAAACCCCCACACCCAACACCATACTTTGAGAAACATCCCCATATCATGATGCTTCTGCCACCATGCTTCACTGTGTACACAGTGTACTGTGGCTTGAATTTAGTGTTTGGTGGTCGTCTGACAGGGCTGTACTGTTGCGTTGCAGCTAGAAGACCCCTGGTTTGCGTCCTGGCCTGGGCCTGGGATCTTTCTACATGGAGTTTGCATGTTCTCCCTGTGTCACAGAATGAATGACCTCACTAACTGAACTCCACACTGCTATTATTTTGAACACGCCCGTTTCCATTAATAATTCAGTTACACAGAATCAGCAGCATGCATGTGATGACTGTTAGGTCTGTTGGTTTTCTATTACTCTGCTACACCTACTAGTAAATTATTTGCCATCTAGAAATATAACTGATACCAAAAATAGTGAATGAGCTGGTTGGTGATGTTGGACTGCCATTATTTTAAACACAACTGTACATGTGCCTGTCAGTGATTAAAAAACTAAAATGTTAATAAGAAATACTAAAATGTCGTCTTTTACTGTCCTTAGAAACACCTCTACATAAAAATGGACAGCGGCCGCTCAGAGACGGGTGAGTATGAAATGCTGTATAATACTACAGTGTAGTAAAAATAAGGTATTTTCGACGACAGTTCAAGTTGTCTTAAATCTTTTGTCACTCTCATAGTATGTAAACTACAAATATACTTTGTGTGCAACATGTGCATGTACACTCACCACAATAAGACATTTCTGACACTCCTTTTGTAAAGATGCCATTTTTCATTATAGTGTAATAGTATTTAATATTATATATTAAAGTAAATCGCTGTAGAAGATTAAACTGTGATGCGATAGATTTGAATAAAATTCTGTGGTTGAAAAAACATTGTTTGACTGTACTAAAGATTAATATTGAAACAAAAAGTGGTTAAAGGTGAGTCTGGAATATTTTGAATTTTCACTTTTGTGAATAACTGCTGGAAAATCTAAAACATTTTCAGGATGTTCTAATCATTTAGAGAAGCACTACTACTCTGCAAAGCACAGCATGTCAGTACAAAAAAGGTCACATTCTTATTCTTATTCCTTTATTTGTTTCGGAGGGACACTGCACATTAATAAACATTTTATATTAAAAAAAATGTAAATGCACCCGAGTTAGCCAAAAGGTTAGTTTACATCAGCTGTCCCCCCTGCCGGAACTAAAAGGCCAGTGCCTGGTAGGGAAGAGATAAAAATAATATACAAATGCAAAGTACAGAATACCATGCAGATCAACAATAAAAATACAAGAAACACATTAAATAAACAGCTAGATACATAGTATCATACTATGTGACCCAGTCTCATACTCATACTCTCTCATAGCATATATAAAAAATTTACACGTTAGTACGCAAAATTTCTACCTAACATATATCGTATACATTTGGTTACAGTAATGCTCAATGCTCAGAATCAGAGAAAAGGAAAACCAGTTCAGGCTCCAGCGGCTGTAGGATTCAATGTTCACATCTTTGACTATTGATTAGCCAACTCTTGAGTTTGCTTTTGAAGGAGATGTATGAGCTGGATTCTCTGATGCTTTGTGGGATCTTATTCCACTCTTGGGCTGTCTTGTAGGAGAACACAGACTGTCCAAATTAACTCCTTCGGAGAGGAATTTTACAGTCACCTCTGACTGCTCCTCTCGTTACAGTCGTTGGGGATCGAAAGTGTATTAAGTCACAGAGCGGAGGGGGTGCAGAGCGCTGATGTATCCGGAACATTAGGCAGCAATTTTTTAAAATAATGAGATTTTCGAAGCTTAACAGTCTGTATTTTTGTAATATAGTGCAATGATGGTATGCTCTGGGTTTTTTATCCAAGACTTTGAGAGCTTGTTTATATAGAGACATGACCGGTGTTAAGGTAGTGCTGTTAGCAGTGAACCAAGTGGATAAGCAGTAGTTTATATGGGATAAAATAAGAGAAAACATGTACATTTTTGCAGCTTTGGTAGTCATATGATTTCTAAGATGGCAAAAATTTGCCAAAGCAGACCTTACATTTCTACAGATCTTGGAGACATGATTTTTAAATGTGAGATTACAGTCAATCACAATGCCTCAGTATTTGTATTCCTTTACTATTTGTATTCTCTGTCCAGCAAATAACACTTCAGGTTCTTCATCAGCTTTTTTTGTTTTATCGAAGAACATAGCAACTGTTTTAGTAGTGTTGAGTTGTAGGCAACAGTTGTTCAGCCACTCACTTACTATGACCATGGTATTTGTGAGTAGTGTAGCAGCTTCTCTGTGGTTTCTACCTTTAACAAAAATGACTGTGTCACTGGCACGTGGACGGCAGGTCATTGATGTAAAGACTAAAAAGGATTGGGCCTAAGACTGATCCCTGTGGAACACCTGACATAAGGTTTTTATAGCTGGACATTGAATTATGGACATTAACTTTCTAGCCTCCCTTGCTCTAAAATGAAAAGATAAATTCTAGCTATTGATCAGAGCTGGTCAAAGATGTGGAATTACAGAATATGTGATGCTGCTTCCAACAAAATGCCATGATTAAACAGTTCTGCTGTAATTTTTAATAGTGTGGTGTCAGCAGTTGAGCACTGTGTGATAACTATGACGATTTATGCATTACATCTGTGCATTTATTTCACAGATTTGTCAAAGTAAATCAAAAAAGATGCTTTAGACTGCTTATTCATTACACACATTTTTTTTTCACTATTTTGCTTCACAGAGTGGCGGGAACTGTCCTACAACAGATGGACAGAATCTCATGTGAGCTCCTGGCTGAGATTCATAGGAATAGAAGAAACATACATAAAAAAACTAAAGAAGAAGAAGGTGACAGGAGCAGTTCTGAAAACTCTACAGAGGGAGTTCCTCAGCAACACTGTAGGAATGAACACTGTCCAAATTGAACATCTACTGAAGAAAAGTGATGAACTTACAGATTCAGGGCAAGAACCAAACCTTTCCTCTCAGGAACCGTGTGCTGCAACAGAACAAGGGAATATTCCCACAGAATGCAGTGACAGTTTAACATCCTCAGGAGAAGCGTTGTCTTATTGTGAGTACCGCAAATTTGACCAGATTGAAAAAGACTGCAGGTATGTAAAACACAACTTGCTTCCTCCAGAGACAGGAAGTGACAACATGCTTGTTCCATGTCATGAATATAAGTCGCTTGAGAATGCACACAAACAAGATTCAAAAATCCTAAAAGTAAAAGTAGCAAGTGAGGTGCTAAGGTTTGCATGTGCCTGCATGAACATGAGAGCCAATGGAACAATTCATTTTGGCATTATGGACAAAATCAAAGGCACTCATAAGCACGGGGAAATCATAGGGATACCTCTCAAAAATCAGGAGGACTTTGTGGATGCTTTAGATTACATTGAAAGTTGCTTCAAGGGATCAAATCAACAAAGCGATGCCAGGAGGTGCATAAGGAACCCTAAGTTCATCGAGGTTCTTGACAAAGAAACTACAGAGAGGACATGGGTCATTGAATATGACATTGTCCCAAAGGCATCCATTGTAAAAGGTAAGATCTACAGCGTTGGTGTCCCCAAATTCAATGAGAAGGATAAAGTCAAATATGAAGAGAAGATTCCCTACTGCAGAGCAGGAGCCAACACAAAACGAGTAACCGATGATGATCAAGTTGAATTCATCCAAGGCCTGAGAGAGAAAGATCAACAGAGAGAGGAGGCAGAAGCTTCAAGCATCGAAACACCTCAGGACTTCAGAGAAGATCAAAAGAGAAAACTCTGCATCCTGTTAACATGTGGAAATGCGCGTATGGACAACTCTCTGCGTTACATTGTTGTCACAAACAAAATTCAGCCAGAGCGTCTTGACAGCATAGACTTCTTGGTTAACATGAATCTATTCTGTGTGTTCGATTTTGATCCTGATTCGAAGACATCTGGTCTTTGTGGCACATATAAGAAACCGAAGGCTGTAAACCTTCACTTTCTTAAGGACTATGCAAATGACAATAGATTGGAGAATTCTGATTTCATAAAGTTCATGCAGCTTTTTGAGAAAACAAGCTGGATTTTCTGCAATGGAAGAAGTGACTTCCCTGGTGGGGAGCAAACCTGTGATGAGACAACCTGGATCAGAACAAGAAAAAAGAAGCTAAAAAAAGCAGTGTCGGTCATCTGCAACGACATCCTTCCCAGACGTTCCTTTGTTGTTTTGTTCTTGCTCTCATCTGATGTTGAGCAGCCTCTTGTTGAGACTTTCCATGAATTCTATGCTGAGATGAACGGGCATGACTTTTTGGCTGTCCTGTCAGAGTCAAAAGAAAACGCCAAAAAGTTCTCGAGTCTTGCCCAGGTGTCGTGTCCCACATCTACACTCAAAGACATCAGTGTTGAAATGCCACTGAGTCATGTGGACGCCACAGTTCAAAGCATTCAGCTCTCAAAGAATCAACCCACAAGGACATTACCGGTGTTCAGTGGAGGCCTGTGCTTCCTAAAATCTGTTGAGGAAGCTACGCTAGATTCTTTGGAAATCATCAGCGTTGACCAGTGTAATGAAACGAAACTGGAGAACATGACAAAGGAAGAGATCCAACAAACTGACATCTACTTCTATCGAGGTGGAAAGATAGACTGGCTCAACTTCTGGCTTGCCGACAAACGCAAGTGTGGAGACATAATAAAGAGGGACGCCTACAAAGAAGCAAGCACAATCCTGGACAACATAGTACCAAAGCCAAAACGTCCCGTAGAGAGTGTGAGGATATACCATCATCCTGGTAGTGGTGGCAGTACAGTGGCACGTCAGATCCTTTGGGATAGGAGAAACAAAGTGCGTTGTGCAGTAGTTAAACATGGCAAGGAAATTACAACTGTGTGTGAGCATGCAGTGAAACTGAGGGAGCACGATGAAAACGACAAAAACAACTGTCTTCCAGTGCTCCTACTGTTGGAGGACCACAATGCAGATTACATTGATGAACTCAGAGGACAACTTGGGAATGTCATTGCAACCAAAAAGATAAATCCCTCCGTGTTATGCTTCATCTTGCTCATCTGCAACAGGTCAAATGATCCAGAGAGATTGTGCAGAGCATCGCCATCTCAAATAGTAGCAGTCACACACAAGCTGTCCGATGCAGAGAAGCCTTTGTTCTCAGAAAAGCTTGAGCAACTCAAACTGGATAACAAAACAGATTTCATAATCACATTTGTTCTGATGAGTGACGAGTTTGAGTCAAGCTACATTGAGGACTTTGTAAGGAACCTTCTTGATAAAACTGATCATTCAACGCTCATTACTCGCCTCATCAGATTCGTGGCTCTCTTGAATTCCTATGTCGATGATTCGTACATATCTGTGTCACACTGTGAAGCATCTCTTGGCATACGTGTCTTTGTGGATAGTGCTCGGCACCATGCCTTTGTGGAAGATCTCACTGAGGAAGCTAAGCTTATTCTCATCCACCTTAGACAAAGTTCGACACACATCCAGTCGATAAAGATCATTCATCCACGGGTGGCAAAAGAACTTCTGTGCCAGCTGTCGGCAAAAGTGCCTCAGAGTGATATTGCCATGGATCTCATCACAGACAAGGTTCTTCTCAATCACAGGTTCGATCAGGATACATTCCTGAAGTTCATTAAAGACTTGTTCATTCGACGCAACAAAAAAAGTAGAGGAGACCTTCCAGACACTGCTTTTTCACCCTTTATTGAGCATGTCGCTAAAGAATGTGGTGTTCAGAAAGCCGTTGATCTGATGAAAGCTGCTTTTGAAGCTTTGAGAAAGGACGCATATGTGGCACAACAGCTTGCCCGGCTGCTCTACACAAATCTCAGATTTGAAGAGGCCCTTCAATGGGCAGAAGAAGCAAAATCTATTCTTCCACATGACACATTTGTCCTTGACACACTGGGACAAGTTTACAAGAAGTGGTTTTACCACTTGTTTGACAATCTTGGGCAAGAAGAACCATCCCCTGAAATGGGAACTGAAATCATAAGCATTGCACTCAAAGGAATCAGAGCCTTTCGTGCCTCTGAAAAAACACCAAAAAAAGAAAATGTCACCTTGAACAATTCATACTACGGGGAAGTAGATGTTGGCTGCAGGCTGCTAAAATTCCTGTCAGAAGTAGATGTTTTTTCAAACAATACTGGAAAGTCCGAGTTGATGCGGTACTTGTTAACAGAATACATCCCAGCAGAGGTCCACACTCCCTGGCAGAACTTTCATCAGCAGTTGAAAGGGTTACAGAGGAACTTGAGCCATGCACTTGAGTGCATTTCTGAAGACCTCAGCTACTTTCAAACTGACGTTAGCGAAGAGGATGAAGAGCTTGATTCAAGAGATGCAGAACAACTCTACAATCCAAGAAAATGGTTAACAAGGAAGAGTGCTGCATATGCTGGATTTTTTTGCATATCAGAGGAGAGTGACGAAGCAGTTGAAGGCAACAGTGATGACTTGGTCAGTACAGCTGAGAAGCTTTCTGCATTCCAAAAGCAGATGAGAATCCACAGCCTTGGTGGAGGAAATGTTACATCCATCCTCAGCTTGCATTATGACAAGAAACCACAGAATGCAGGACATAAGCTTGAAACCATTATAAATATGTACCAAGAAAACCGGACGTGGAAAAACCTGGACCAAGCAGAACTCACAAAATTCATCTTTTGCCAGATAGCTCTTAACTGCATTCTACCAGGGTCCTCAAAGCTCCTGTCCCTTCAAGAACTCCAGGATCTCAGCAAGAGATTTATTGCAAGAGGGAGAAATGTGTCATCAGCTAGTGCTCTCTTCGTTCTCTCCCTTCTGTTTTGGCCTGAGACAAGCAACGAACTCAGTTCTGACAATGCTAAGATCCTTTCATCAGCCATTGATGAACTTCAAAGACTTTGGGAGACAAAAATCCAGCGCATAACTCCAAGGAAAAGTAGGACCACAACACACTTCTATCTGGCAAAGCCAAGAGGTCTGAACAAGATTGTCCACAAGAGTGCAATTGAAAAACACATTAAAGGCACTCTGAGTGACAGACAACTAAAATGGCGTGGAGGAGAAGTCTGGAAAACCAAGGAGGTGATGCAGCTACTGAAACGAGTTGAAGGGTGGACAGAAAACGGAAAGCTGTTTGTGAAAGTTGGAGGAGATCACAGAATTAGGGTATTTCCTCAATATACTGCCTCCCTGCCAAATGGGAATGAAAATGTCACCTTCTTCTTGGGCTTTTCATTTGACGGAGCAGGCGCCTTTGACATCCAAGTGACAGAATAATGCTCCAAGTATAAAGCTGCCTCTGCAAAAAAATGAAACTGGTCATGATCTTGAGAGGTTTCTTTCCAATAGGACACAAAACTCCATATTTATCAGATTAATTTACTGATTGAAAAGATGAAATGTTTTGAGTTCAAGTTGCCTTTTTTGCGTGTTTTTTAAAAATCTACTTAAGAGAACTGTTTATGAATGTGTGCATATACATAATATATGTAATCACCCTGTACTGAAGATGATTCTCAAAAAAACATGCTTAATAAATCAAGGTGTAATAAAATGTTGGTGAATCTAAAAAAAAGTCATTCTTTGCTCAAATTCATGTAAATAGAAAGAATCAAGCCTTGAACTGCTATTTTTTAACTAAGTCTTTACCTTTTAAAATATTTTTGAACAATGTTTTTTTCAGTTTATTCATTTTCTTGTTAAATATTGCTTAAATGATTTGAGAAGTGTATTGTATTTGTTGCAGTAAAATGTGTAAAACATTTCATGGTGAGATTGCAAATGAAGATTTTCAGACAGCTGTGTTTCTGTGCAAAACATCTATCATTAATCTTGGTATATTTCATGATCCAAATGTCACAAACATTTTTGCTTTGTTTTAAATTATTTTATGTCAACACTTTCAAAAAAAAGTTGTAATCATTATGCTGATACATTTAGAAATCCTGAAGTGGCCTTTCCATACAGAATAAAGGCAATGCAATGAAAAAAAAGTTTTTACTCCTCAATAAAGGAAATAACACACATTACAGTTTATACATTTGTTTATTTTTTTAAGTAAGCATTCAGACTTTAATAGTACAGATGTTGCAAGAAAAATATATCCTGCAGTGAGACAGATGCTAAAACACTAAAGCAGTTTTGATTCTTCCAAAGTTTCCTGGTACCATCACATTTAGACAAGTTATGAAATAAGTAAACGCCAAACAAACAGAAATCTTTTTATGAAACAGTGTTCTGTATTCTGCAGCAGGAAAAAGTTTAATACTTTTGCATACATGATACCATACTTACCTAAGAAGACTGTCTGCTTAACTTTAACTGTGTGGCATTGAAACTGGTTTTAACAGAAGTTAATGTCTCCAAAAATAACGCTGAAATGTTCCATAAGTAGTGGCCAATTGTGTTGCACATCATAGTGTGGACTACAACTTTTGGGGAATTCCTTAACTGATTGGCTGCCATCAGTGTAAAATGCTTGAGAACTGAATCATGTGCACGCCAAACACAGCATGATGGAAATTAAAGTTACATTAGTGGTACTTACAGCTTTAACTAACCTGTTACTGGCAGAGATTCATCTTCATGTAAAGGTTAAAATCAAATGATCAAGTGAGGAAAGCTGATGAAACAAACAGGATTAAGGAGTAAAGCCATTTTACAAACATAAAGACTCATTTGTTCATCCAAACTCCCCAACACACATTTAATTAGTAAACTGGCTGCAGGTGTAATGGTGGTGCTAATGTGGAACTCCAATCATTTTGACCAAGAAGTGAATATTTCATAAATATAACATTACGGTGGACTTTAGGAGTAGCCAATATTCTTAGCTTCTAAAGGAATATAGTTTCATTTAAAAGCTCTGCATTATCAGCAAAGAGCCATTAAATGAAAACAAAGCTTCTGATGCTTTCATCAGTAAAGAATGGAAGATGTGGCAGATAACAGCTTAACAAGAAAGGAGAGATTTACATGAGCTAACATGCCTGAAGATAAAGATGCCTAAACGCAACAACACAAACAAGGGCCTTCACCAAACTTGCTGCAAGTTTGGGGACATTGATATCCAACAGCCATCAGCTGTGAGGGCCCCTGGTAATGAATGAGAAGACAGAAAATGGTGAGACTTGCCTCAGGCTGAAACAGGGCTACACTGAGACAGGGCCTCAGCCAGTCCCCCATGGCATTGCTACAGGGAGAAGAGAAATCTGGGTTTTAGCACTACAGCCACTACCGATCCGGATGTTATGCAGCTGTACAAAGCACTCAGTGTGTCAAAGGCCAGTCTGCCAGTGCCATGTACAGAGCATCAGTTTAAAAAAAAAAACACTGCTTATAGTCAAAAACATTTACCAACATTTCTCATTTTAACTAAACATTTCTGTCATCACTGTTCATCTTCAAGACAATAAAAGCACAGTCACCATGTAGTTCATAACCCGAGTACAAACCTGTTAGGATGTCTCTTTGCCCTTTAGCGTCCCGCAAAAAAAAGAGTCTTACAATTTTCCCACATTTTATTACATTACAGTTTGACAACGATACATATACCATTCCATTTAATACCTTATCTATTTAGGGTTAAGGGACGTTTCTCAAAAAAAATATTAACATGAAACAGAATCAAAGTTACTAGAAGCCCTCACCAAACAAAGTTGGGGACACAAGTCCAACAGCACTACGTGCTGTGAAGGCCTCACCGTTTAGCTTAGAACAGAAATGTATTTACATAAAACTTGCCTTGATAAAGGGTGGGTACTGCCCATGTAACTCCAGCGCCTTCACAACACTACGAACCATATCTACTACACTTCTATACACCTAAATGAAACATGAGAAGGAAAAAAAGCCACAGAACAGAGAAGGTTTGAATGAGAATCAAATGGAACACTTCATAGTCTTGGTTAGGTACAGTGTAAATACTTCCCATGCGCTCTCTGATGCTTTTATAGCTTTTTTGTTGTTGTTGTTGCTTAGTGTCTCTTCCTCACAGCTCAGTAGTAGAATAAACAGTACACTGTGGTACTACAATACCAATACTGATTCCTCTACTAGCAGCTGAGGACATTAGAAAATGGTTGAGTGTCCAAACCTATTGAAGAGAGGAAGGCAGCCTTCAGTAGCGACCTCCTGGAGACATGACAGGGGGTCTCATCCCCATGGGCGGCCGTGGAGGGGCTCCCTGGTACCCCGGTGGAACTACAGGTGGGGCCTGTCCGTATGGAGGCATCCGTCCAGGCATGAAGCCCGGCATCCCCTGGGGTGGACCACCGAACTGGCCTGCAACAACACAGACTTGTTGGCTTTATTTTAAAATAAACAACAACAAAAAAAACAGGAGCAAAAAAGTTTTTTCTTAAATATAAATTTAAGGGGCTGTAGTCATTAGTGAGGAGGTATTCATGTCCCATTTTAACAACTCAATGGAAACACTGTTTTCATGAAATAATTGAAGAAATAAAGACTGTGCTGTATTCATTACCATAAATTTCCAAACTAGTAACTGAGACCATAAACTCATTTAGAAAACATTTCATGAGGTAAAAAAAAATCTGGTAAGAAGTATGCTCATTTTCTCATAGACTTCTATACAATTCTTCTTCTTTTTGCAACTACAGGAGTCGCCCCCTGCTGGCTGTTTGATGGAATGCAGGTTTAAGTCACTTTACAGCTGGAGGTTATTTCCATGCTTTATACAGTACGTGTAATTAGGCACAGCGGTGCTTTGAGCTACATGCTAACAGTCACATACTGAAGCTAAGCAGGTAGAACCATCATCATTAGCATGCTAACATTTCAACTGTTATTACTCAGAGTACAGCAAAGGCCGGTGGAAATTTTACTGGAATTTATCCAATACTTTGTTTAGCACCTAAATGAATCTTTGACCTGATGGAGTAATTACAGGACAGGCAGGTTTCATCTTCTGGGGAGTAGGAATGACATAAGGCAGCCGCAATTAGTCATTAGTCAAAATGTCAATATTTTTAGTACATATTTTTCTGTATCTGTTGTCTGGAGCAAAATAAAATAACTCAGATTGATTTGATGAATAGTTATTTCAGTCTGGATCAAAGTTGTGCCATCCTTAGTCACACTGCCAGCACAGATAAACATGTTGAGTCATTCAGTTCCACAGTGAGCACGATGAGAATTTCAGGCAGTGATTGAGATTGTAGCGATGTTTCAGATGGATTCTCATCCTATGTTTTATATCCAACAAAAGCTAAGAATAAGCATCTGAACGCCTTAAATTTGTGAGGTTTTCTGAACTACAGCAGGCGGTGGATACCAGGTATGGGATGCCTCATGCTGTGCTGTTGAGGAGCCAATATGCCGCCCACAGGACCCACTGACGGGGCAGCAGAGGTGGTCTGGCCTTGGCGGGGAATACTGCTCTGGTATCTGGGGAGCTGAGCCCGCAACTCCTCCTACAGCACACAGAAAGCAGACGAGAGGAGGAGTGATTTGACACTGAAGTTCTGTAAGGTTAAATAACATCAGTCAGCTCTATTCAACAAACACCTGCTTTCATCGTTATCATGCTGACTACTCAAACTGTTTAGCCACTTACTGTAAAAGCTATAAAGAGACCGCTGCAGCTGGAACACTTACCAGTGAGACATCCTCATCAGGGTGGATCAACTTACTGGTTGCACTGGAGGTGGTGAGCGTGGCGGGCTTACTGGTCACAGTGGAGGGAGGTTTGGAGACTGTACTGCTGCCAGCGTTGGGGCTGGATACAGCTGCAGAGGCCTGAGTGTAGGCTGGGAATGTGGGCTTTAAGGGGTCAGAGGAGGTGGATGGGGGAGTGTGGGGGGAGCCTGACACAGTCTGCTGACTCTGAGGGGGGAGAGAGGAAAGAACAGTAGTGAGAATCAGCTGAAAGGCATTTAAATTTCCCATTTGTAGTCTTACTTTGACATCTGATCTCTGGTCCTTTTTAGGCTTGGCATTAATATGTTTACTCAGAGGAAGGACCAGGACTGATTTGCCTATAAAATCTCTGTACTTACAGGTTTAGTTCATCAAAATCAAGAGAAAACAAACCATTTCATATTTACCTCAAATAAAAAATGTTGTTTATGTGCTGATTTTTTTTTTTTTTGCGAAATAATCCATCCAATTCAAACACCAACATTTTCTAAAAGAAACCTTACAGGCTTAATTTTGCCATTCGGTGAAAACTTACTCAGTATTTATGGGAACCTATTATAAGAGAGCAACTTTACATTCAGAATCGATCACTTTAATGCCAAGTCTATAAACGGGATCTTGATGGTCTCTATGACTTGTTCATTCCACTGTTGCTACACACATAAGAGAATAAAGTTATAAGCTAAAGTAATTTCTTCAAGCCTGCAAGTAAACAAATCCAAAAGAGCATGCTGTGCTACACAGCCCTTCAGCAGTTCAGAAATAAGAAGCCCACTGTACAAATCTGCATAACTCTTCCATAAGTATTCTATAAATGCAGATTTGTAGTAAAGGAAGAAGCAAATAAACGTAAGCTGATAAAAATTACAAAACATGGTATGAGGCTCTCTCCACATAAATGGCTAGACTATATCATCTGTTATGTAAAAAACAAACAAAAAAAACAGCTTTGGCAAATAAAATAAATGAAACCTGCCCAAGTACACCACAAGCAAATTCTACACAGTTGTGTGCATGCCAGTCGTAAAGCTGCAGGTTGTCAGAGAGAAGCAGACAGACAGCTGCGTACTTGGGATGTGAACAGAGCGTTAGGGGAAGCAGACTGAGAATCTGCACTTGATGCACTTGTACTTGCAACTCGACTTCCCATCTGTGGCACAGGAAAAAGGTGAAGAATAGAAAAAGTACATAAAATAATCCTTTATTGAAAGGAATATTTGGGTAAAGTCTCCCTGTGCAAGCTCAGCTATTCAAACATCCTTTTTTTTAGAGGAGAGAGCAGAATGTTCCGTCAGAAGAATACTAAGAGGAGGTGGAAGTTGTGCAGCTGTAAATTGCGTCATGAAGATTTTACCTGTCCAGCACTGGGGAACAGAGGCTTAGTGACATCCTGCTGGGCTGACAGAGCAGTCACAACAGAAACCGCAGGTCTGGTTAGCACGTTTGCAGTCGGCGGGACCTGAGGCATGTGTGTCAGGCCTGGACGGTGACCCACTGGAGGAGGAAGGCCTGATAACAGCAGAAAAAAAAAAATCACTGCTATTCGGAGAATCGCCTCACAACGGTAGTGATACCACAAACTCACACTTTTATCCATGTGCTAACATAACTGCACAAGGGTTTTCTAATCATCAATGAGCCTTTCAACACCATTAGCTAACACAATGTAGCATTAGAACACAGGAGTGATGGTTGCTGCAAATGTTCCTCTGTACCCCTATGGAGATATTCTATTAAAAATCAGCTGATTCCAGCTACAATAGTCATTTACCACATTAACTATGTCTACACTGGATTTATCATTCATTTAAAGTTAACTAATGTTAACTTGAATGTTATCTAAGAAATTATTTTCTTTCAAAAATACAGACATTTCAAATTTGCTCTAAACCTTCTAACGGTAGTGTATTTACAAATTTCCATTTTAAAAAAACAGCATCTTTAATTATACTGAGGTGAAGTGAGTTTGTTCTGAAAGTGTATGCTGGAAGGGCGTTACCTGGTGGCACACCTGGCATCATCGGAGGCATCATTCCACCCATCGGTATCATCCTGAACAAATGAGGAAAAAACACTGCGTTTACAATGAAATACGTAGCTCCAGCAGCTGAAGTCGTTGACTAAAAATACAAACAGTTACCCTGGAGGCATCCCTGGCATTACAGGGGGCATTCCTGGCATCATTGGTGGGACTCCTGGCATCATCGGGGGAATTCCTGAAACACAGAGATTAATTATTAAAAACTGATGGGTGTCACCACATAATGAAATAAAATACCTCGACATTTAACTAGATAGACCTAAAACAATCTACTGCAACAACTCAAACAAATATTCTACATTTATGGAGCCTATAACACATGAAAATACAGAATGAAAAATGTGGTGTTGTAAAGACACTTCAGTAGCATGTAAACAGCAATATGAAAGGAAAAAGCAGGACATGGAAATTGTTAATTACGATTAGTTCAATTGGGCCTGGGAAGTAAAACAACAGCTATAATTACCATCAATGAACAATAGCAATAAGAAAATGATTTGATAGAATGTTTGATGGTTTGACTTTCAAGCTGCCATTAAAGTAAGAAATAAAAACACAGATTTCATGACTATAAACAAATCCCAAGCGTGCTCACATCCTGGTTAATAAAGAGCCTGTCAAATCTTGATAATAGTGGTCATTTCATTATTCTTACTGATTCATTTGCACTAATTCTGTATACATATTTATATCTTTTGAGGATTTTTATTTTATTTATTTATAGTGTGCCTTTTATCTATAGCTGGAAGTCACCAATCAAAACTTCGCTGTGTGGAAACAAAAAGGCAAAAAAGATTCTTAATTCATGCTTAGGTGTACATGTATTTATTTGTGTGTTCTTTGTTGCATTCAAGTGTATGAATTCAAAATAAGGTGGTTAAATCAAACTGAACCCGCTTTCTGCTCGTCTGCTGTACATTAAACGAATGAATGTGGTTTAAAACGGCTTCAGATGAACATGTCAACAGTGTGTCCTCCTTTAACATTTGTCACAGCGTGAGCTTGCTTTGGGGAAGACAAACAACCACAGAAGCATTTTAGATAAAATTATCACAGAAATACCAGAAAAGCAGTTCTTTTATACGTGCTTTTTATATTTTCTAAAAATTAAACCACATTTATTCCCTGGCAGGCAGCCGTCGTTGCATTGCAGTTTTGGTTGATGTTGTTTCTTTTATTCAGCTGAATAGTTATTTATGCGTGTCTGCAGTCGTAGTTGATAATTATGTTTGTGATTCAAATTTTACAAGCACATCTCAGTTGCGTACATTCCCAAAAAAAAAACATTTATTTTGACGCAAACTGCAGTGACCAGCTGCATCACAGTGAAAGTAGTGCACTGAATTTATTTTGCCTATAACGGGTTTAATAAAAAAAAAACTCACACCGATAATCAGAAAAATGACAAATATCGGCCCTGATAGTTGGCTGGGACGACGATCCCTAATAGCTGCTACTTTGCAGTTCCTGTTCAGTAACTGTGTCCCACCTGAGTAGCTGCCTGGCGGTATCCCTGGAGCACCAGAGCCTGGAGGTATGCCAGGCTGGGTCATAGGGGGGATGTAGCCGGCCTGAGGCTGACCCGCTGCAGGCTGCTGGAAGGAGGGACCAGGTTCATCATCATCATCGTACTCATCAGAATCATCCTGGTTCTGCTTTTTCTTCTGAGTCTCTGAAAATAAGGAGGAGCAAAATCAGTCTCTAGAACAGACCTTAACTAGACCGTGCATTCAGGTGTTCTGGTACCTTGGTTCTTTTGTTCCAGCACTCTCCTCCTCTCCTCCATGTCTTTTTCTGGAATACCCTCCATGCCATATATTTCCAGTTCAATATCTGTCCTTCCAGGTATTGCATTGGGGACTCCGTCAATGGTCTCTTTATGTACCTAGAAAATAAAGCAGCATCACAGCGCATAAAGAAACACATTTGTTTGACTTTCTCAGATAATCTGTATTATTACTGTTTCCCCACCTGCATACAGTGGATTGCCAGTCCGGGTCCAGTGTACAGCTTTTTATGACAGATGTGGCACTTGAAATGTTTGGCCTTCTGATGCTGAATGAGAATCTTTTCATCATCAAAGTCTCTGTTACAGTACCTGAGATCACGGTTTAGGAAACTCAGAGGTGGTGGTTGTGTTGTTATTGTACAGCTGGGTGTTTCCACTGTTTATTTAGCCAGAAAAGACATAAAATATACTTGAAAAGACCTGAACGACTGCCTTGAATATCTTGTTAGTGTGTTTACTTCTAAACTAGTCATTGATTTGAAGCTAAACGGCAGACAGTGTAAACAAAATCTCTCATGCTAGCTACAAGCTAGTAACGGTAGCTGAAAGTAAACGTTTGCTTAGCAGACAGGAGCTAACGCTGTCGACCACAGAGCAAGAAGAACGATAAAACACCAAATATAAATACAAAAGGATACCAGCACCAAGGTTTCATTTGCTTTTTCTTCTTTCTCCCCATAATTCCAGCTCAGTCAGTGCACCACTTGTCTGCTAATTCAGTAAAAATACAACAGTTGACAGGAAGATGGCGGCGGGCGGTGAGCAAACATAGAGTCTGCGCAGTACCGCCCCCTGCTGGTCAGGAGTAACCCATTTCCATTCGTGATGCTGCTGCTGTGGGACTTGATTTAAACTGATCTGTGAGTAATTAATCCACAGTTTACAGCATTTAAAGTAGTTATCATTACATTCAGCAGTTTCTTACATTTGTTCTGTACTTTCTGGATATGTACAGTCCAAGTAATTCTTTTATCAAGTCATGCTTCACTCATCACAATTTTTCACTTAGCTAGTAAAGAATATTGTCTTCCTAACTAAAATTTGTATGAAAATTCTTTTATTTTCTACAGTTTCTTCTATTATCAATTTCATAATTTAAGTCTCAAATTTACCCCACTTGATTTTAGTTCTTTCTGGCTCCACTCTTATTTTCCTTTTATCGTCCTGCTGTTTTGTATTGATTGTCTGATTTCAGAGAGTTTTCACATTCATTTTTTGCTATTTTAATTCTTCCTCTTTATTTGTTTGTTTGTTTTTAGCCAGCAATTATCATTCTGTTAATAACTTCCCATATGTGCTTGTTATTTCCTCCACGCATTCATATTTACTGGCGCCCACACGAGTGGTGGCCTCTTCAGTAGCTCCATTTCACTTTAAATCACTGTGCCTTGAAATTTGTAAATAATGTATATTGAATTTTCATTACATTTAGTATTGTATAGATTTTAAAATTAGAAGTGTTTTTATAGTATAGTATTGTACAGCAAGATTTTCAGAGTATATACTAACCTTTAATGTTAATGTTAATGTTAATGTTACTAACCTGCCTTGTATGTAAGCTGCTGAATACCTGAATGTCCCTCAGGATTAATAAAGTATCCAACTATCTATCTATCTATCTATCTATCTATCTATCTATCTATCTATCTATCTATCTATCTATCTATCTATCTATCTATCTATCTATCTATCTATCTATGTATATATGTATATATATATATATTACTGATTTGGTGTTTTCTCTCTCCCGTAGTGTGTCTTTTATTTGTCTTTGCTATAATTTTTTTGTCTCACCTTTTACCCTCGCGCTGACCACTTGAGACAGATGGATGTCCTACCTGAGCCTGGTTCTGCTGAATGCCTCTTCTTGTTAGAAGGTGGTCTTTCTTCTCCACCATAACAAATAGAAAAGAAAAGATAGGAAAAGAAAAGAAAGGAAAACTTACATATTGGAATCCAGAGAACTTTTCGATTTGTTGGGTTACTTATTTGTTTTTGTAGAGTCATAATGTTATTTTTAAAATTGTCAGGTTAACCAAGATAATTAATAATAGTGTGGGGCCTCAGCCTTAATGTTTATATTAGTTACGCTAATCCCCATGGTTAATAATGCTATAGAGTCTGAGCTTTAATAGTTACCATAGTCAGGTCCAGTTGTATTTTCTATAATTTAGGGGTAATCCTTAATATATAAGTTACACAGGTAAATTTACATCATAAATAACACGGTAAACAACACAAAGTTTATGTTTCTTCTGCAAAGCACATTGGTTATATTGTGTTCAATGTGCTAAATATTAATAATGATAATAAAATGAATAAATAATGCTGTTTTTTATCTGCTCAGCTTACGAATTCAAGAATTAGAAATGAGTCTGATCCTGATAATATGAGGTAGAGTGAGACATTCAATCAAGGCTGACAATGTGATGAAAAGATGGAAAATAGAAGAGAGGACATAGCTTTGCTCTACACATTCTTTAGGACAATTGTTTTATGATGTAAATGACAAAAGCTAGACACAAAATGACAGAAGCAGGACACAAAATGACAAAAACAAGATACCAAAGAAAAAAAATGTCTTCCACAGGTTGTACTAACATGTTGTGGGACACACGTTTCATCCATCAGGTCATCAGGGGGGTGAGACAAGAGAAAAATGGCATCTTATGAGGTATTTTTAAAAATATTCTCAAACATTCCTTTCTTCTAGTTTTTTTTTTTAAGATTTAGTCTTAGGACAAGTAAATTTACGCAACAACTGCATGTCTTAGTATTTTGTACATGAATTATTTGAAATTTGATGGGTGGGACATAAAATGTCCTCCAGTTCTGGAATGACTCTTTTAGCAATAACATGTTTGCCGTAGGAACCCACTTAAGAACGCTATGTTGTACTCGGACATATTTCAAAACGTACACACTGGGCATGCGCAGTAGACACGTAAACGAAAGTAACTAATGCATGTATGAGCAGTTGTGTTTATGCTTTTTAAAAAATCTCAGCAAGCGAGACGAGCTTTAATATCCACTAAAGAGCACATTTAAAGAGTAAAATCCGTGTTGTGCGGGTTCAGCAGCAGCATGTTCACCTCCCAAACCTCGTCCTTCCAGGATTCTATTGACGTGGAGGAGAGAGATGACTTTGACAGCGAAGAAATTTCAGGATACAGCCAGAAAATTCAGCTCAATTGCTATTATACCATCTATCTGTATCAAGGCACCAGGTAAAGGTGGACATCACCCGTCCTGGTTTCTGCTTCAGACGTCTTTCTGTGTTTTATCTCCGTAAATAACGAGAATTTTGCTGTTAGCTTTGCTTCTACGGTGTGTTGTTAATGTTATGTAGTCATTATTTTAAAGTGTATCTTTATTTTCTAACTATTAGTATGTACTGTTGTTCACCCATATTCCAGAAAGCATCATTTTTTCCTGAATGCAACCAGGAAAAAAATCCCTGGCGTGGAATTAATATGAATTCTATTTGTTTCTTCAGTTGTTGTAGTTGCTTGTCCCTGAAACTCATGCAGGTAAAACCGACTTCATACGTTAAAAACTAACCAGATGATGAGTAAACTGTCGATTGTCTTAGATCTGAGGCTTCTGGGGAAAATGTGGCATGGAACCAGAGACGAGCAGACTCCACAACCAGTCAGGATGACTTTAGGTAACAAAGGAGCCATCCGCCCACCTTCTCCTTGCTTTCAGTGCTCCTTTCTTCTCTGGCTTTCACTGTTGTGCGTTGGTGTGTCCACGGGCTGCCACTGGACATCCAGTCAACATGGAATCAGTGCCGCTTTCATTCGTGATTTTTGTTCTGATTGCTCATTGCTGTGCTGCTCGGTTGCAATCTCAACAGTGTCTTCACTTCCATATGTCATGTGGAGCTGGCAGTGAATCATCTGGTGAAGCTTTAAAGTGATACCCAGGCACAGTTCTAGTATCGTGGCTTAGTGGTGTGTTGTGTTGGATCATGTGTGTCTTATGGCCATCAGCTTTCTTCATCTCCTCTCCATTGATTGGTCTGGCTTCCAGATTTCCTGCTTTCCTGCTTGTATCCGTACTGATTCTCTGTCCTGCCCACAGCCTGACGCTGGTCGACAGCAGCCTGCCGCTGGAGGCAGAACCAGAGCTGCGGACCTACATTTCAAGGAGGCTGAGCAAAGGAGCCCTGCTTGGAGGGATGGGCAACATCGCCACTGTGGAACTCAGGTAACAATCTCACACACTGACAAACAACCTTCCAGTCAGCAGCACAAAACTACTCTTTTGTTTTAAGTTGTTTTTTGGGCTGCACAGTTGAACAACTGTTGTTTCATTCATTCATTCAGATGGACTCTGACAGATCGACCTGGGAAAGGTCGTTATCTAATGACGGTGCTGCGTTGTAAGGGATGGGGGAGTGCGTGTGGTGCCATTGTTAAAGGGCAACAGTTGATTTAAGGACAAAATAAGAATGAAACGTGTGTGTTCTCTCATTGTCAGACAGCAGTAATGAACGCCAATAAGAACAGCTTCCCTGTTTTCTAATTCCAAACAAATAATCCCATTAAGGCTTCACAGGAAAAAAACATCAAGGCCATTAGCAAGATTATATGTACAGTGTCTCGGTGGTTAGCACTGTCGTCTTGCAGCTAGAAGATCAGTGGTTCGAGTCCCAGCCTTCCTGGGATCTTTCTGCATGTTCTCCCTGTGCATGCGTGGGTTTTCTCCGGGTACTCCGGCTTCCTCCCACAGTCCAAAAACATGCTGAGGTTAATTGGTTACTCTAAACTGTACGTAGATGTGAGTGTGAGTGTGATTGTTTGTCTGTATATGTAGCCCTGTGATAGACTGCTACCTGTCCAGGTGAACATTCACCCTAAATCAGTTGGAACAGACTCCAGCCCCCCATGACCCTAATGAGGATTAAGGAATGTATAGATGATGGACAGGACGGTTAAACAGCCACTTATGACTTACAACAGAGCAAGCAATGTAATACATGGAGAGTTCTTGGTTTTATGAGTGGTCATAAGGAAACTTATTACTGTTTATGATCTATCAGGTGTCAAGTTTTCCTTCAAATCTTGTAGACATTCACCAGTCAAACGAGTAACTGATTGTTAGTTTGGCCACATAATGGTCAATGTACATATCTGTGGGTTTCACATATGTGCCAGCAGCCATCAGAAGCCGACTCTAAATACAAAATAAAGGTGAAAAATGGAGTTTTGATGGATATGTGGTTAATTTGAACTCATTACCGGCACTTTCTAGAGTTATAGCCCTCCCCTATTTACTCATTCCCCAACAACCTTTCAGTCAGCAGCACAAAAAAAGGACTTTTTTTTTTTTTTTACCTTTTTGGGCTTTATTATGTAGGACAGTGGAGAGAGAGACAGGAAAGAGAATGAGGGAATGACTCTGTTGGGGACTGGAGCTCCTGTTTATGGGTCACTCACACAACCAGTTGAGCTACCATGATGCCCAAAAGTGCTCTGATCTGACCGATGCAGCACAGGCTTCGTGATTGCACTGAGCTTGGTTTCATAGTTAATGCAGCCCAGATATTTAGAGGTGGACAAAAGAAATAATTCTCTTGATATTTTCTCTTTGCAGTATTCCAGAGCAGGCCGTCGGCTGCTACTGTTGTCTCCTGGAACAGGAAAGATCTCCTGAACAGCCGGACGCTGACGGAAACGGATATGTGATCTGCTTCATGGGAGGGTCTGAAAAAGGGCTGAACTTATATCCTTCTGCATCGAGCAACCGCACGTTTTATCAGCAACACTAAACATTTTCCAGCATTAATATTGTATGTGATCCTTGCTATTACAGAATGTTCTTTGCTGCATTGTTACAGTTGTTTTACATTTTAAGTTTGCTCTAAGAAGGCAGCGGTACATTAAACCCCTTAACCCGACACACATTCAGACTGGAGCTTGATAAATACGTCCAGGGCCTCCATAGCAGCCTGCAAACCCCAGAGGTATGAGAATGCAGGAACAGTGTGGTGAAGCCGTGATTACTGCACGTTTGAAATGTCATACTGTGTGTGTGTGTGTGTGTGTGTGTGTGTGTGTGTGTGTGTGTGTGTGTGTGTGTGTGTGTGTGTGTGTGTGTGTGTGTGTGTGTGTGTGTGTGTGTGTGTGTGTGTGTGTGTGTGTGTGTGTGTGTGTGTGTGTGTGTGTGTTAGCTGCAGAACCTTGAGACAGAGGTGCGTCCTTATCTGAGCCAGTGGTTCGAGGAGTCTGTGATGCACATTTATCGAGTGGTGCAGTTGGTCCAGAACAACATCAGCTTCCTGCTGCACGCTGTGAGTCTTTTTTTAAGCAAAAAATGCAACAAAAAAAAAGCTTCTAGGAGATACTGGGACTAAGATACACGTACAAACTAATAAATATATGATTAGATTACACAGCAGCTAACATAATGTGAGAAGCAGAGAGATCAGCAAACAGGAACAGTTCACTTAAAACCGTTTCCCACAGATAACCACACTGTGCCTTATGGACTTAGAGAGGCATTTACTTGTATTTAGTTTGACTGAAAAACTCTTCTGTTTAATGAACGCATTACTTTTGCTTTCTCCAAATAGCATGACTCATCTCCTGGCTCTCATTGTGGTCAGTGTGTCTGTCAGCAATATTCTTTGAGACCTGAAAAGACAATGTTAAAGCTATGTCCTCTCTTCTATTTTCCATCTTTTCATCCATTGTCAGCCTTGATTGAATGTCTCTCTCTACCTCATTATCAGGATCAGACTCATTCTTTGGACTGTTTTCCATCAGTCAGTTTGTCCTCTTGGTCAGCAGTAACAGCTAGCTAAATATCTAGCTTCTACTGCTGAGAAAAAGATCACATTAGCATGGATTAGCAACCCTGTTACTGTGATTAGAGTAGGGTTAGCAAACAAGACAGAAAACATGGAATAAAAATGCTACCATTGATGTGGAAGCTGAGCCAATCAATACCTATTATTGATGAATATGGAGCAGAAAACTGTAACAGAGAAGGTATATTTTTCAAACATTTTGAGGCCCAAATGTCCGCCAGTTCTGGAGCGACCCACATTTCTTCCTTAGTGATGCCTTTCAGCCTCTAAACTTTCTATTTACAGGCTCTGAGTCACACTCATGTGGACGTCATCAACTCAGACGAGAAGACAAAGACGGACGTGACCAGGTAACGGCTCCTGCACTGAACCTACTGCGTCTTTACATCCTGAAGGAGCTGCCAGCTTGTTGTTTGCAGTGTGTAGTAGCTGTCTGTTGTTTTCTGCATCAGGTTCATCAAAGCAGCCAGTCTGCAGGGTCTTTCCCAGCAGGACGCCACCACAGCGTCTCTGTGTAAGGCCATCTCAGAGGACACCCAGTCTGACCTGATCATAGACTGCTCCACCAGCCCCCCCACTCTCACTAACACCGGTCAGTCCTGTCCTCTAACGTACAGATATGCTGCGTCTGTGTTTCTAACAGTCTGATAAAGATGTCTTCTCCCCTCAGTCAGTAATCGTTTCTGCGATGACTGGATTCAGGCATTTCTAAACGCCGCTGAGCGTTGTAACCCCTTCCTGCTCAGGCAGATTCTGGAGAACTTCAAACTCAAGGTGGGAAAACACACACAAAGACACTATAGCGGGGTTTTCTCAGCTCTTTATGGTCTCTGGATCCTGTTTTCTGTTCCTAAAATCACGTTGTCATGTACATTTGAGCATAGCATGCTTTAATGATGTCGCATTACTGAATCAGAGACATCAGCGTGATGGGACGTTCACATAATTTATCTCAGCAATCACCTGTTCCTTCATAATTTATGACATTAAATAAGACACTTAACCGTTAATTTGTACAGTATCTATTGGTATAACATAAGATTCCAATGGGTTTCAATTCTGTATTTGAAATCATTCAAACCTTTATTGGTTTCAGACATCTTCCACCAGCCCACAAGTTTGAGAAATGTTGGCTCCCACTTCCTCTTGGCAGATCTACCCTACTGAAAACTGAGGGGAAAAAGTGTTTCAATATAACTTGTTTTCTGATTTACTGTCATCTACTATTTTACTTTATGATCCAAACAACTTGTCATGGTCTAGAAATTAGCTTAAATTTATAGTTTTACTAATTTACAATCTGCAGCTAATGTCTTCTCTGTAATTTTTATTCTTTACAAAATCGTCCTGTGGGTTGGATTGGACCTTCTGAAGGGCCAGTTTTGGCCCACGGGCCGCATGTTTGACACCCCTGACATAAATGAACGGGCCGAGTCTCAGCAGGATTGAATATATCCTCTTTTTCTCTGTTTCATTCTTTCATCCTCATCTCTTCCCGTTTTTCACTTCCTCTCTGTGAACCCCCTCTGCAGGCCATCCAGGACATGAACAGTCTGAAGCGCTTCGTGCGGCAGGCCGAGATGAGTCACTACGCTCTGTTCCGCTGCTGCCAGTTCCTGCAGGGATGTGGAAACGGAGATGTGCTGCTACAGAACGCCCGAGCGGAGCACAGCGACCTGCCCGAAGCCTGCAGCATCATCGGCGTGCTGGAGGAGTTCCTCAGGGAACGGGAACAGGCTCAGGCATGATTCCACCACAGGAAGGTTCTTTAGAACATCCTAAACCTACACTACATCCCATCAAAAACATTAGATTGCCTGATAAAAAAAAATGAGTATGTCAGCTACAGAATTTAAATGAATGTTGTAAAACTTTTCTTTGCTGAGTCTATTAATGCTGCAGAGACAGAGGAGTGGTTAAATCTGTACTGTAAAACACTGAACATTCACCTTTTCTCAGCTAATCTGTCGTTTTTTGACTAGTGGTAGTTTTTGGAGTGTTAACATTAAGTTGTTAATTGGAAACTAAAATATGAAACGTAAAAGACTGATCTGAACACAGATCATTTTAGATGCAGCTGTAGGCGGGCACGTTCCTAAACCTGTTCCCTCATGGTGTGTGTGTGTGCGTGTGCGTGCGCGTGCGTGTGCGTGTGCGTGTGCGTGCAACGATACTATGAACCAAATCTTCTTTCTGGTGTTTTGCAGACTGACAATGATCTCAACATAGAACTGATCCAAATGTTTATTTAATGTCCAAATACAGTTTTATTATTGTTCAGTTCTTTTTTTTTTTTGATTGTACTAGTTTTCATATTGCAAATGCACAAATCACTTTTATGCATTGCTTG
This sequence comes from Acanthochromis polyacanthus, assembly GCF_021347895.1. Taxonomy (NCBI): domain Eukaryota; kingdom Metazoa; phylum Chordata; class Actinopteri; family Pomacentridae; genus Acanthochromis; species Acanthochromis polyacanthus. The sequence continues at coordinate 29,061,386 of NC_067133.1, read as the reverse complement.
TTAAATAGAGCTTGTTTTTGCTTCAAACCTGCACTACTTTTTATTTTTATCTGCTGCGTGTGCATACTGGAAGTGTCTGTGCTGTCACAGACGTAGTGTGCTTTATAGGTGTGATGTGTACTTTAATTATTTCCTGTTTACAACCGGCTTCACCGCAAACAGAACATTCTCTCTGTGACCATTCACTACATTTACTAAACGCTCTGTGATACCACGTCCTAATAAGTAGACCAGGAGTGTCAAACTCATCTTAGTTCAGGTCCACATTCAGCCCAGTTTGATCTAAAGTGTTCTGGACCAGTAGAATCACAGCAGAATAACCTATAAATAACCACAACTCCAATTTTTTTCCCTTTGCTTTAGTGCAAAAAGATCACATTTAGGGAATTATCTTTTTACAAAACACTATAAACAAGCTAAAATTTCTTAAGAAAAATTAATTCAATTTTAGCAACATTATTCCTCAGTTCATCATTTCCACATTACAACTTAAAGATCACAGAGTGTCTACAGAGGAACACAACATTTAGTCACAGCTATCTGGAACTGAACGATATAATATTTTACTTGATGACCGAAACGACAAAAGTCAGACAAAAAACAACAAAGACAAGACAAAATATTACAAAAATGAGACATAAAACGACAAAACGAGAAACGAAATGAGACAACAAAAAAATAGACAAAAAGTTAGAATGCAACAAAAAAACACAAAACGACAAAAACGATACACAAAACAACGAATAAAGCAAAACGCAAAATGACAGAAATACGACAAAAAACACAAGCGAGACCAAAAGGAAACACAAAACAACACAAACAAGTTACACAAAAACAATAATACAAAAATGAGACAAAACAACAACAGAGCAATCTACTATTTTACTTTATGATCAAAACAACTTGTCATGGTCTAGAAATTATTTTAAATTTATAGTTTTTCTAATTTACAATCTGCAGCTAATGTCTTCTCTGTAATTTTACACTTTTTTCAGCTTGTTAATCGTGTTTTTACACTTTGAGGGCCGGTTTTGTCCCACGAGCCGCATGTTTGACACCCCTGTTCTAATTATTGAGTTGATATTGTAATCTAAGTTATCTTTTCCAGTGTGTAATTGTAAAAAAAAAAAAAACGAGCCACATGTCAATAACATGAGGACTTAGTTTCTGTTTGCCTGCAGGAAATGATAAAAGAGAAGTTGTATTATTAGTATTTTTACGTTCCATAAAACCCATAAAGGTTTTAAGCTCAGATCATTCCCCTTAAATCCAAAGTGTGTAAAGCAGCAATATGGGTGTTAATGGTGTAACGTTTCAACTGTGAACCTGTGGCATTTAAAGTTACTGTGACCCACAGTGCTGAGACTCTTCTGTCAGTTAAAAATGATCACATAAGCTGAAATAAACCCCACAGTCCAACCTCTCTGTTGTGGTTTTGCTTCTTGTCAAACAGAAAAGCTGAACACCGTCCAAATAAGAATTATTTACTTGCTGTATCTGCTGCATAAATACACTTTTTCTGACTCGAACCTGAACCTCTGGGACATTAAGTGGAAACTTGTGTACAAAGAGTGAAAGAGTTAAATGTTCTGTGAGCTACATGTGCTGCTGCCGTCCTCCATCGCCGCCTTCCAGCTCGGTTCTTCCTCCAGCTGCTCATCTGCAAGCACAAACAAACAGATGAGAAAATGTTTGCAGCACACTTCAGAATGACCGCATTATATGTAGCTAAATTTATTAAAACTTTATATATGTATGTGAGACTTGAGTTTTTCCATTTTAAGCAACTTTATACCTCAATTTAACCACATCTCTGAAACATTTTGCTTTTTAATCCTCTACTTTTGTCTGAGTTTTAGTTTTCCGGATGATGAGTCTGAATCTGTGCTTTTCTGACAAACTGAAAGATGTATTTATTTTATTTACCTCACTTGTTAACGAATACATTCATTCTGAAATGCTTCATCACAAAGCTAAAATGTTTTCCCAAGCTAGGTCAAAAATCAACTTTTTAGATGATTGCAGTTCTCACAGAAAAGAAACAATTAAAAATAGCTCAACCTTAAACATTTAGAGCTACAGAAAGCAACATTCACATTAATCCTGCAGTAATATTAATGCAGAAACATCACATGTAACAGCAAAACACTTTCCCTCTGCCGAAAAAGAATCTTTACTTTGGATAATTGCATTTAATTTTGCTTATCGTAGATAATAGTATACATCAAAATACAAAAATAAGGACATTTCGAAGTGACCCCAAACTTTTGAGCGATAGTGTACATGAATTAAAGTTGCTCTAAATAAGAAAATTGACATGCGCTACCCCTGAAAAGTTTGGAGTCATCCAGACAATTCCATGTTTTCCATGAAAACTCCCACTTTTTTCCATGTGCTAGCATAACTGTACAAGGGTTTTCTAACCATCAATGAGCCTTTCAACACCATTAGCTAACACAATGTAGCATTAGAACACAGGAGTGATGGTTGCTGGAAATGTTCCTCTGTACCCCTATGGAGATATTCCATTAAAAATCAGCTGTTTCCAGCTAGAATAGTCATTTACCACATTAACTATGTCTACACTGGATTTATCTTTTATTTAATGTGATCTTCATTGAAAAAAAATGATTTTCTTTCAAAATTAAGGACATTTCAAAGTGACCCCAAACTTTTGAACAGTAGTGTAGATGAATTAAAATTGCTCTAAATGAGTTGAAGTTTCTCCAGATTAGCTAAAATCGCTCTATATTTGTTAAATAACGTTTCTTCCGCTGCTCATACATCCATTAAATGCCAACATTTTACCTGTTTTTTCTTCAGGCATCTTCCTCAGAAGACAGCTCGGTACGTCATAGATGCTCTCTGTGAGGTCTGAAACCGACAAAACGGCAGAAAACATGTTTATAGTTTCAGTACAAGTTCTTCAGAAGTTGTTCCAACTCTAATCTCACCCTGAGGCTGGGCTGAAGTCCTGTAGGACTGAGGGAAGTCATAGATGTTCTCATCCATCTCTGCTGAAATGCTCGGCTCACATATTTCTGAAGATAAAACACACAACAGAGTCAGTGCATGGTGACAGAGAAATGCTAATTACTGAATGCAGATTTGAGATCTTACTGTTTCTAACGGGTAAAACGTCATAGTCCCCTTCTAGACTGCTCTCTGCATCGTTCAGCTCACTGCACCTCTGAGGATAATCTGAAACAGAAGTTCAGCGTCATGAAGCTGGAAACTCACAGCCTGAAGGTGCAGAGGTTCTTTCAGTGTTTACCGCTGTGGTCCTGGTAGCTGCAGGCCAACAGCGTGTTCTGGTAGATGGCCTCCTCCTCTCCGCTCTGCTCCTCAGGCTGGTCAGCAGCAGGTTGGATGCTTCTGGCTTCAGGCTGGAGGTGGTCTGAAGGTGGAGGGGCAGAAAGAGGCCGAGCAGGCGGCAGCTCGATCACACTGACGGGTGTCCTGCTGCTGTGTCTTCTGTCTGGCAGCTGCTCGCACATCTGGGGGCTGGAAATGGTGGATTAATAAACCCAGGAGTGTCAAACTCTTAGTTCAGGTTCACATTCAGCCCAGTTTGATCTCCAGTGATCCAGACCAGTAAAACCACAGCATAATAACCTATAAATAACATCAACTCCTAGTGCAAAAACCTGAAATTTGTTCAATTTCAGCAACATTCAGCCTCAGTTTATCATTTCCACATTACAACTTCCAGATCCCAGAGTGTCTACAAAGGAACACAACATTTAGTCATCTGGAACTGAACCAGAGAGGATTTGACTTTATGAGCAAAATGACAAAAGTCAGACAAAGAAAGGACAAAAAACAAGGCAAAATATTAGAAAAATGAGACACAAAATAACAATAATGAAACACAATAAAACAAAAATGAGACAAAAACATGAAACAAAACAGAAGAGACAAAATATTAGACAAAAAAATGAAAGAAAAACGAGAAACAAAGCGAAAAAATGACACAGTCGACACAAAACAAAATTAAAAAAAGACTTGACAAAAAAATCAGAAAGGGACAAAAGAATGCACAAACGACAAAAACTACACAAAAAGTGAAAAAACAAGAAACAAAATGACAAAAAAGTAGACTAAAAACAAGCGAGACAAAAGGAAACACAAAACGACAAAAACATGAGACAAACGCAAAAAAGACAAAAACAAGAGACAAACGCAAAAAAGACAAAAACACGACAATGAAAAACAGTACAAAAATGAGACAAAATGACAAAACAACAATAACAACCTATTATTTTACTTTATGATCAAAACCACTTGTCATAATGTGGAAATTATTTTGAATTCATGGTTTTACTAGTTTACAATGTGCAGTTAATGTCTCCTCTGTAATTTTTACACTTTACAAACTGACCAGTGGGCCATTTTTGGCCCACAGACCACATGTTGGACACTCTTGGTGATCCCAGGTGTCCTCAGCCAAATGACCTCCTTCTACTCACTGAGAGACTCCGCTGCTGGTGGACAGGTTCATGGCTTCCCAGAGGTGTCCGACCCACTCCTTCCTCAGAGCCGCCGTCTCTGCCGCCTGCAGGAAGTTTCCAGGAAGGAACTGGTTAAAGCTGATAACTGGACCTGCAGACTCTCAAACCACAGCTGTGACTCACCAACACTTTTCTTTTTCCACTCGTCATGGTGATTTCAAAAATAAAACGCTGTCTGTCAGCCTTCTGGACTTCTCTTACTGACTGCACCTGAACAGACAGACCTTGAATCAGTATTATGAGTCCAAATGAAGTAAATGGAGTAAAAATGAAAGCAGGCCCAGCACTACGTGAAAGGTGAAGATTCTAATCTGTCTCAGTGCTGGTAGGTAAACATCTGATCACCCAAAATTAACTATGCAGCTCGACAACAACCTCAAACATGTAACCAGAGTTAGAAACAGCCGCCTTCACCATAATAAGAACAAAGAGTGCTGAAGAGGCTGATTCAGAGCCTCGACCTCCACATGAAGAGACACTGAGACAACCTGAAGCCATAAAAAAACGCAGAAGTTCTCCAAGAACACTGAAAACCTGTTTGCAAACAACACAAACAGATGTCAAACCAAACTATTACATTTACTGCATGATTTCTGGAGCATCCTCACTTTAATTTTGCAGCCTTGCCTCTGTACTGTGCACATTACTCTGTATCTAAATGTCAAAATATACCAACTACCAGAAAGTATTTGTTATGCAGAACTGCATATGTAAATAACATGGCACAGATATAAATATATAAGGCTACATTCCATATCATTAATGTCAACATGACAGAAAGCTAGTGACCAAAACTTTACTCACTCATCTATACCTCTACTATTACTATCAAATAAAGGCAAAATGCCAGACTTATATCAGAAATAAAGCATTTAGTAACTTCCCAAAGCAGTAAAAATCCATTTCCCATGTCTGAGCTGTAATACAGAGTGCAGGACTCACTGTGTAGATGTAGTAATATCCTCTCAGGTGTGACTGTGAAGAGAATAATGTCAAAATTTAACATATTGAGAGCTTTTAAAAGGATAAGAACATATATTTCACCGTCTACTGTAGTTATCTGCAAGTAATTATTGAGGGACATTGGACAGATGAAGTCTAAATGTGTCACATTTAGAGGATTTAACACCTCAGCAGATGTGTACTCACAGCACTGCCGTTCTTCTTGGTGTAGAAGAACAAGGTGGTGTTCTGGAGTCTGAACCAATAAGTGACCCACATTATCTTCTACAGATGAAACACACAAAACAATCTGAGTTTCTTTCTCAATCAGAGGAAATTAAAGTGCTAGAAGAGTGTATGACCTACCAGAGTGTCCTTTCTTTTCTGCAGAAAGCTCTCGAATAACAACTTGGTCCCATCTGCAGACATGTTGACCCTGAGCTGTGGATAATTTCACACCACGGCTGTTTTAACTCTACCTGTTTGTGTGACTTCCTCCTCACATCGAGTAGGCAGTATCGTCCACAGCCCCCATAACTCACTCACTTCTCTATTTTGTACCACAGAACTCCCAGTTGTTCTCAGAAACAGTCAATCTTATGCTCGATTCATCTACTTTTGGAATGAGCAAAGTGTGCTGCTGCTATTAAAGGACTCTCACACACACAGTGGCATCAGTTTCCCTACATTAGCTGGTTGATATTATAGTTAAAGTTGCTCTAAATGAGTTAAAGTTGCACTTTAACAATCACATCTAAGTTGCTCTACATTGAAGTTGCTCTATATTTTTTCAAGTTGCTCTACATTAGCTAAAGTTGATATTATTAAAGTTGCTCTTAGTTAAAGTTCTTCTAAAGGAGGTAAAGTTGCTCTTAATTAGTTCAAATTGCTCTTTTATTTAATGTTGCTCTACAGTAAGTTGTTCTATATTGATCAAAGTTGCTCCATATTAAAGTTGCTCTAAATGAGTAAAAGTTGCACTTTAACAAACATATCTCTATGATAGTTAAAGTTGCTCTACATTATGAAATTTCATTGTATATGAAAGTGTGCAATGACAAAGGTTTGATTGATTGATTGAAGTCGTTCTGTATTATTTCAAGTTGCTCCATATTAGTTAAAGTTGCTCTAAATGAGTTCAAGTTGACCTACACTACTGTTCAAAAGTTTAGGGTCATCCAGGCAATGCCATGTTTTCCATGAAAACTCCCACTTTTATCCATGTGCTAACATAACTGTACAAAGGTTTTCTAATCATCAATGAGCCTTTCAACACCATTAGCTAACACAATGTAGCATTAGAACACAGGAGTAACTAGAAAAGCACTGAGAGCGCAGACCTCCGCCAAGGATATTGACATTCCCACGCAACATTGTATTCACATACATTTATGTACGATTTAGAAATTGAAGTATTGTATTGAATTTTCATGGAAACATAAGACATATATTTTCATGAACAATTTTATTCCATTCTTAAACATGTAACATGTGAAAGCGGATTTAAATTCAACTAAATCAAAATTGATACACAACAATATATGAAGAAAAATATGTGAGGACCCTTCAGGTGCGGAATTCACTCAGCTATAAGATGGTTTTGGTTAGAAAGCTCTGCCTCTGATACCAACTTCGCTGATGGTCAAAGATTGATGCTAGAGGTATGGACCCGTACCCATAGCATCTGTACTACAGGTACGGATCTACTGAAATGCATCTTATACTCTATTATAAACCTTTCTACACCGCAGCGATCTCATTCATCTTTATTACTTTTTAAATAACTGGCCAAAGACAGTGGGTGTAACTATAGTGAATGCAGTAGAGACACGTATATAGAGCACAAGCCAGTTCTTATCGACATGGAAGTCCTGTTTGCCGTGAAAATGGCCACTCGATAGGGGGCGCTGGGGCATTTCAGGCAGCGAGAATTAGAGAAGCAATCTGGCAAATGGAAAGTGCCGTATCCGTAGGCCACAGGCTACGCGTACGGGTCCGTATCTGTAGACACTACGATGGGGAAAATGGGGGAGCCAAGATGGCGGCGAGGAGATAGACCTTTTTTCTGAACTTTCCTCCAACTTAAGTTAATAAGTGGCATCAAAAATTACTATATTAATCTGCAGTAATGTCAGATACTTCCTCAAGTAAACGCAAAAGTGAAGGTCATCCACAAGTTACTCCTACGAAGACTCTCTCTGTGTAAAAAGGGAAAATGGAACAAGAAACGGCGGACAGCATCATAGATGCGCTAAAGCTAGCCATCGCAGAGCAAGGCACCTCTATTGGAAAATCCATTGAGGACCTCAAAGCTTCTATCAACTTTATCTCCGCTGTCTTACAAGAAATAAAAGGTACCATGAAGCTCACGGTTGATCGGGTCTGCAAAGCTGAGGAAAAGATCCAGTGTTTGGAAAACAAAGTCATGGAGTTGGCGTGCTACAAACGAAGGTGGAATCTGCGTCTATGTGGAGTACCTGAAGAAGAGAATGAGGAGGTGAGGATGAAAGTTATCGACATCTGCCAGAACGTAGCTCCGGGCCATGAGGAAAAGTTTCTGGAAGTGATTGATTCAGTTCATCGGCTTGGCAGAAAGCATCCCGGCAAAACTCAAGCCCGTGACATCATTATCCAGTTCTCAATGAGACATTTTCGTGACATGATGTGGAAGTTGGCCAAGCACTCAGAACACCTAAAGAAGAATAATCTCCGCTTCAAAGAGGATCTTACTCCAGAGGACCGCGAGAAATGGATTCGTTTGTGGCCAGCAATCCAGAAAGCTCGTCAGGAGAAGATCGCTTTCTTTGTGGGAGAGAGAGCTTTCGTGGACAATAAGGAAATATTTTGACTTTCTTCATTGATGCCTCGATTTCAGCAAGGATAAGTTCTGTCCATTGCACACACACACTTACTTACTGGTTACGGTGACTTTTGTTCTGTTTCACAATTTCATCTTTAAAAATAGTTTCTGTTAATGCTCGAGGGTTAAGAGACATCACTAAATGAAAGGCGCTTTTTCTTTATGCAAAGCAATTTAATGCTGACTTTTGTTTGATTCAGGAATCTCATTCTGTTGATGAGGACTTTAACTTTTGGAAAACACAATGGGGGGAGGACTTGTGGATGTCGCATGGAAGCCAACGCTCAGCAGGGACACTAACTCTTAAACACAAATTCTGTGGGAAAATCATCCTCGCTCAAACAGATCCACTTGGACATTTTTCTCTGACTGTTATTTCCTGCAATAACCAGCTGCTGATGATTGGGAATGTTTATGGCTATAACAATTCCAAGGAAAACAAAGAACTTTTTGAAACATTGAACTCGAATATTGTTGCTCTTTCAGGAAAATTTCCTGATATAAAACTTATTTTAGGGGGAGATTTCAATGTTACAGTGAATGATGATCTTGATAGAATGCCAGGTAGACATAAGGAAAACTCTGTTATTATTGATTTTATGAATGAAAGAGGTTTAATTGATATATGGAGAGTATGCAATCCCACCACTAATGAATTCACTTGGAAAAACAAAACAGGCTCTTTTCAGTCAAGGATTGATTTTTGGTTAATCTCTGAATCTTTATTGCATTTCCTTGATGAAGTTAAGATTATGCTAACACCTCTTACAAACCACAAAGCCATTTTTTTAACCTAAATATGTCATTAGATAGAGCACATAAAAGGACCCCAGCATACTGGAAACTAAATAACTCTTTGTTAATGAACGACTCTGTACACACTCATTAAACTCAAGATAAAGCAATATATGAAAATGGCAGCAAAGGAAAAGGCTTATAGAAAATATTGGGAGCTACTAAAATTTGAGTTAAGAATCTTTTTAATGAAAAGGGGTGCTAAAATGAAAGAAGATTATAAAAAAGATGAAAATGAACCGATTGCTGAAATAATATCCTTGTCTTCTATGTTGCCTGAAAATATGTCTGAGATTCAAAGAGCAAATTTACAAACATTGCAACTGAAACTGGATCAGTTATACATTAGCAAAGCTAAAGGAGCCTTTATACGCTCAAGGGCCAAGTGGCTTGAAGAGGGGAACAGAACTCCAGCTACTTTTTAAAATTAGAAAAACAAAGGCAAAACAAGAATGGCATAACGCGTCTTACTGTAAATGGCTCAGTGGTTGATAATCCCAAAGACATTGCTAAAATTTGTGAAAACTTTTATGAAACCTTGTATAAATCTAACCCATCAACTGCTGAAATAGATGCCATCTTTAGCTCTTTAGGGGAAGTAAGAACAATTACTGAGGCTAATAAAATAATATGTGATACCCCAATCAATATAATTGATATCAAGGATGCTATTAAGAAACTTAAATTGAACAAATCCCCTGGTGTAGATGGTTTATCTTCTGAGTTTTATAAATTATTTTCAGAAGAAATTGCCCCTTTCCTGTTGAATGTTTTTAATGAGAGTATAAACTTTGAGGAACTCCCACCTTCACTTAACCAAGGTTTAATTACTTTAATACCAAAACCTCAAAAAGATGTTCTGCTGTTAGATAATTGGCATCCCATTTCATTGCTTAACAATGACTATAAAATTTTTGCTTTATGTTTAGCTAATAAACTAAAGAAAGTTTTAAATGACATTATTGATGAATCTCAAAACGGCTTCATGTCTGGTAGATATATTATTGATAATATAAGACTTGTCCTTGACATCTTAGACTACTCAGATTTAATTTCAGATGATAGTTTTATTCTGTTTCTAGATTTTCATAAGGCCTTTGATTCCATAGAGCATCAATTCTTGTTTAAAGCTATTGATCTATTTGGTTTTGGAGAGTGTTTCAAAAAATCAGTTCGCACTTTATATGCATCAGGAAATAGTTCTATTAAGCTACCATATGGATCTACCAAAAGGTTTAGGATAGAACGTGGTATTCGACAGGGTTGTCCTGTCTCCCCGTACCTATTCCTTCTTCCTATGCAAATTCTTTCAATTTATATTAAAGAAAGTAGTTTAAAGGGCATTTCTATAGCAGGAAAGACTTTATCTTTGAGTCAACTAGCTGATGATACCACTTTGTTCTTAGAGGATAGATCTCAAATTGACACTGCAGTCAAACTTTTAGATAAATTGTAGCCTCTGGTCTTAAACTGAACTTATCTAAATGTAAGTTGTTGCCTATTAAGGCTTGCAGTGAGAAAGATATTTCAGGAATTAAATTTAAGGTTAAAAACCTGGGAGTAATCACTGTCAAAGACCAAGTTCTTAGGATGAATGAAAACTTTAATCCAATCATGTCTGCAATTACACAGAGGTTTAATTTATGGTTGCAAAGGGACTTAACCATTACTGGTAGGGTTTTGTTATCCAAAGCTGAGGGCCTATCTAGATTTGTTTATGCCAGTTCTGCTTTAGATATTTCTAAAGATTTATATACAAAAATTGACAAAATCCTTTTCGAATTTATCTGGAAAAAGATCTCACCTTATTAGAAAAAATGTGATGATTAACAAACTAAGCAGTGGTGGTTTTAATGCTCTTGATTTCAGTACCCTACATTCCAGTTTTAAGATCAAATGGATCAAACGGTACTTAACAAATCCAAATTCATTATGGAATTTTATTTCCACATGTGTTTGAGGCCTTAGGAGGACTTCACTTCTTATTAAGATGTAATTACAAGATAGAAAAGCTCCCTGCAAAACTTTCCAACTTCCACAAACACCTTCTTTTATGCTGGTCCTTGGTGTACAAACATAATTTTTCACCTCACAAATGCTGTATTTGGAATAATCAAGATATATGTTTCAAGCATAAAACACTATTTAAGAATTGGGTTGACAATCAGTTATTTAACAAAAAGGGTCACATGTTCTCTTATGAAGAGTTCTTATCTGAATATAATTTTCCTATACCACCTAGAGAATTTGCAATCATCTTTGATGCTATTCCATCAGGTCTTAAAATGTTATTATCCTCTTCAACCTCTGATGTTTCCATTGAAACCACCCCATCTAATTTATATATAGGGAACTCAGATCCTTTCCTGAATAGTAGAACAAACAATAAATGTATAAGAGATTTAATCTTAAGAAATACAATCTGTAAGCCTACTTCAGTATTTTACTGGAATAATCTGTATGTTGATATTGACTGGCAAAAAAACATGGTCATTACATAGGAAATTTTGTATTTCAAATAAGGTGCGGGAAGTTTCTCTGAAAATACTCCACAGGTGTTATCCTGTTAACTCTGTTATTGCAAAATACAGACTCAACATTGACCCTCCTTGTTCTTTTTGTCACCACACAGAGGAAACTATAAATCATTTGTTTTGGGATTGTACCCTTAGTCAGGGATTTTGGCAGGACCTTAACTTGTTGTTGAACAGAAAACTGAATACTCAACTCAAATTTAAAATTGAATTTATTTTATTTGGCTGCTTTGATGATACTTTGCCTATTAAAAAAAACATATGTCATCAACTTTATTGTACTTTTAGCAAAATTCCATGTTCACACCAGCAAATTTTCAAAACAAAAACCCAACCTGACTGCCTTCCTTGCATATTTAAAATTCTACCTTGACACTTTAAAACTTCGCAGTAACCCCAAAGCTGTGAAGACAAACACGCTTTGTGTTGAATTTGATTTCATTTGATGTACATTCCTCTTATATATTCTTTATTTCTTAATTTTGTGAACTGTATTATGTATTTCTATGCTTTCTTTATATCTGTTTTATACTATGAGATGCATACTACCTCGAGCGTACAATGTTCCTGATGAAATTGTGAACTGTTATTGTTGAGTTTTGTAAAAAAAAAAAGTTATAACAAAAAAACAAACAAAAAAATGATGGTGAAAATGCAATGGCATCCCCGTATTTTGAAAAATCGGTCTTAAATCCACAATCCGGATCAGATCTGGGTGAAACTTTGTGGGATGATGGGGAGCCACCCTCGTCATATGTTTGTGAAATTACATAAACATCGGCTGAAAGTTTTCCGAGATATTGAGTGACGCATTTCTGAGCCCCATTTACCACAATGTTAACAAAAAATTCAAAGTGATCCAGAATCCAGGATCCTTTCCGGATTGCCACCAAAATTAAATCAGCTCTTCCTTACGGTGGCCCTGAAGTGCAAACCACAACAGCAAATAACTAAACACATTGGCCAATAACTAAACACAACGGCAAATAACTAAACACAACAGCAAATAACAAAACACACTGGCCAATAACTAAACACAACGGCAAATAGCTCTTCAGCTACCAGAAGAGGTAGGTACTTGTGGCGGTATTAATCATCCGTGATTGGATGAGAGAGAGAGAAGGAGAACTTGCTTGATTGGACGAAAGCACCATTTAACCTTTGACCAGGAAGTTATTGTGCATTTGGTGTGGTTTAAACATGAGCGTTACCGGTGACCCAAACATAGCTGCCGCTATCAAAGCATATTTTGATTCAGGGCATACATATGAGGTAATACCAGATATGCTTTCAACTAATCATGACATTTCAATCAGTCTGCGCACGCTGAAAACGCATTTAAAGGAGGCTGGGCTGCACAGACGGTGTAACTATTCTCCATTTCTTGAGGTGAGGCGTGCTATTTTGATCGAGCTGCAAGGACCAGGGCAACTGTTCGGACCATGTGGCAAGTTCTTCAGCAGAAACACAAATTACGTGTTACAGTTTTTCTCAGTTGCTAAAACACTAAACTATTGTCTGAACCAAATTCTCAGTTGTCTGAACCCACTTATTGAATCAGTCACTCTTTTGGCTAAACCATAAGCCCTTTTCACCTGTTTAGACACATCTTGTCAACACACTGTCATTGTGATGCACCTGTGTTGCATAATGGTGAGCACTGATGGCAAAAGTCAAACACAGTTAAAGCTCAGGCGTCACTGGTTGAACACAACAACTTAAAGTTGATCACACTTGTGGCTAATGATGTGAGGGTACATGTAAGCCAAAGCACTGGTTTGTGAGGCACTACAATGGATAGAAATCTAAGAAGAGGAGCATGGATACGGCATGCCAGGGTTTTTTTCCTCCGTTGCCTGGCCAGAGAAAATTCTGCTTCACAAGTAAAATAACAAAGTGTACATGACTGACTTTTCCCTCTGGTTTGTGTATGTTTGTTCCAAAGAGTTTTTCAGTTGGATTTTGATGATACACATGAATACATCTGGGACAATGTTAGTGTTATAGAGGACTATTGATTTGGGAATGGTTCAATATGAACCCTAAAGTTATTGTGATTTTTCTGCTTCCATATTCTCCTTTTCTGAATCCTATAGAAGAATTCTTCTCTACATGGAGGTGGAAGGTTTATGAGCAGCAGGAAAACCTTTTGCCATCAATGTGTCAGGGATGAGGGGTGTGGTGAACCCAGGTGCAGACACAATTAACAGACGGCCTAGCTTTATGAAAAAAAGGGTTTGTTTAAACAAAACAACTACTAACTGAAAACAAGACTGAGGTGGCTTCAATAACTAAACAGCGGCAAACTATAGAACAGCGGAAAAGTACTCACAAACCAGGAACTAAGGCAGATGGCGAAACAAACAAACTGACAGCCAAATGAAAATCACTGAGTCCAAAAATGCAATTCATAAACGGGGAAGCAGTGTAATCCAGGGGAAAGGAGGGAACGGAGACGGGAACAAGGTGAGTCCAAGACAATGAGCCAGCAACAACTGAGAGAAATGGCCGGGCTTAAATACAGAGGGGAGGACCAGGTGAAATGAGTCTGAGCTGATTGCGTCAGGTGACAACAATCAGGGACCAGGTGCAGAGTAGGCAGGGAGCAGCAGACAGAGGGAGATAGAGAGACCAGACAACACAGAAGGAAAAAACAGGAAAAGGTACCAACAGATGCAGAATCCTGACACAATGGTCTTGACATGTGGTGATGTTTCTGTTGATCCATGTTAGGGCTGGATCAGACACACTAGGTCCTTCTTTCCAGAGAAAATGTGTCCTGTGATGTAGATGAAGTCCTGTGGCCTGACCCAGTACGGAGAAATGATGCTGTGGCAGAGTAATGCACTTCTTTTCTTTGGACTTCATTTGTACATTTTTGTGCTTTATTTTTACGTACAAGTGCTACATGTAAATGCACAGGATTTATGTTTTTTTGCTAATTCTTTTTTCTTTGTACAAGTGTTACAAATGCCCAGGTATTTAGTTTTGCAACATGCATTTAGCCTAAATAAACATTTATTTCTACCGCTTCATGTCCTGAGCATTGTGTTTTCCTTTTTTCTATGTAGTGTTTAGTGACTGCTCAGTAGAGTATTTAATTTAGATTGACATGAGCCATGATTTGACAGCAAAGTTCAGTTTTGAGCACAGATTGAACTGTTTTGGGGTGAAAGTTTGGTTTTGCAAGAAGAGTCAGAGGTTTTGTGAATGTAGCTCTAGAGCTATTTGTCATTGTATTTAGTTATTTGCCAATGTGTTTAGTTATTTGCCGTTGTGTTTAGTTATTTGCCAATGTGTTTAGTTATTTGCCAATGTGTTTAGTTATTTGCTGTTGTGGTTTGCACTTCAGGGCCACCGTGGTATTAGCTGTAAAGAAAGAAAAAAGAGGCAACAAACGTTTTCTCAAATAAAGACGTAGCTACGTGTTAGCCCACGGACACCTTACAATTCAAATGAAATGTTAACATTTCATTCAAATGTCAAAGGTCTTATGTATTAAATGGATATATTGGCGCTGACGAACGGTGGGGCCGCCATCTTGATCCGGTCAGCCGCTCCACTCAGCGCTGTTTGTTATTATTATTATTATCGCTATGAATATTCAAATACGCCGAACCATTTGTCCTGTATCATAGCTACATGTATGACGTTTGCAGCAAAAAAAAATAAAAAACGCGTGAACATCAGTTTCATATTCAGAGTTAAGATGGATTAAATGCGCTGTCAAACAGCGTTGAGTGGAGCGGCTGACCGGACCAAGATGGCGGCCGTATTTCTCGCTGTGCAGCACCCCGAGCAGCATCTACTCTTTATTATGTCTATGGCAGCCATACCCATAGATATACGGCCATACCCGTCTCAGGTCCCACGAGACTGCGTCCGCCCCTTGTGCTGTTGCTATGATACAGCCAAACACTACGGGCAACGGGCAGGGTCAAAAATGACCACAGTAAAATGGTAGTATTTATATAGCGCTTTTATCCAAAGCGCTTTACATGATGCATCACATTCACCCATTCACACACTGATGGCGGGAGCTGCCATGCAAGGCGCTAACCACGACCCATCAGGAGCAATTGGGGTTAGGTGTCTTGCTCAGGGACACCTCGCACAACGGGCCGGGGGATCAAACCGCAACCCTCCGGTTGCGAGACGGCCACTCTACCCACTGAGCTATGCCGCCCCAGTACTCTGCTCACTGTACGGAGGGAGCTCTGACGTACAGATGTGTACAGGTGGAGATGTCAGATGCCAGCAATTAAGTCCGAGTCTGGAATGAAAACATCATCTTAAATGAGCGGCAGATTTTGGGTGCACAGACTACAGTTTTAAAAAATAATTTGGATTGTAATGGGGTAAGGTGTTGACATTGAGTGAACACTGATTTTAAGTAATGGCCACTTTTCATAGCCAGATCCTTTAACACACACTGAAAGATGAAGTACCCCGAAACAAAACAGGGCGTTCCCTCCTGGATCCATGATGTGCAATGAATGTCTGTTTTTCAGTTTTACATTCACTGCTTCAACACAGAAGCCTGGAGGCCGTACAGTGTGAATCTCCATATGTGTGACCTCTTTACCACAGTGTTTTATTTATTAAACAGCAGAAACATTTAATTGGCTCCGTAAGTGGAGTGTTTTCTGTTTAAGTGTGGAAGTTTCAGGAGAAAACAAATGTTATGAGTGTGAGGAAATAAAACTTTCACTACGAACGCCCCTCTGGCAAACCAGACAAAAGCCACATACAAATGAACTCCAGGGTGATATAAAACAAGAGTGAGTAACATTTATATAGAAAGTATACAGAAACTATACGCAAAGGAAAGAGCTTGCAGAAATAACACTGACGTATGACAATTAAACTAAACTGGCTTGGACGGATGGTTGGGTGGCATTAAAGTCATGTTTCCTTCCTGGTAATGTACAAAACCAAAACTCCAGATGTTGGGATAAAGAGTGTTAAGATATCTGGAAAATTCATATATACTGATCTGAATCAGTACATAAATATAGTGGAAGTGGGCCTTTATATGAGGGGGTTCCTCTGATTTGGTATTACACGGATACAGGAAGAAGAAGTAGATTTCACTTAAAGCAGATATTTTTACAATCCACATTTGTTTAAAGACCACCTCCTATGAAAACCCACTTTATATGTACGACGTTGACATGTCCATATAGTTTTTATATGGAGGAAAACACATCATGACCAAAGTAAACAGTCAACAACACCATGTCTGAGCCATCCCACCTTGTAATTGCAGTGTGCTGATGACAGTAGTAGTAGTCGTAGTAGATAGAATAGTTTACTGTTTCTGAGCAGTAAGAGGTGAGCTGTTGTTCCCAAGCTGCAACGACTGAAGAAAAGTGATTGGAGAGAGAAATGCGAACTCCATTGATCTTCATATTGTAGAGGAAGAAACAATGTAGAGTTACATTTAAACCATTTTAAAGCAGAAAGTCATGGAAAAAACAACTTCAAAATATGTAACTTCGATCCACAGGGTCGGGTTTGTAGAGTTTTAATAAATGACCAGAGAAGGACGTTAAACTTCTTCAGCCAAGAAATACAAACTGCTCTGCGAGAGAGAAATGTTTTGTAGACAGGAATCAAATCATGTCTTCAGTAACTGCATGAACTTATTGTTCCACCGGCTAACTAGCATACGAACAATGCAGAGAATCACACTATTAAACTGAGCCAAAAGGATCTCTGAGTGACAACAAACCCAGCTATTGCACGGATTGTTTTCATCCCACTTTGTTAATTATAGAATGATATAACGCTCAGTTTGAAGAAGAAATGTCTGGGAGAGGAAATGACACAGTGTAGAGACGGTAAGAAGAAACTCTGATGGACCAAAGGCCCCATGTTGCTATTGGGTAAGTCATGAACTTGCCAGTTATTTTATTTATTATTATTTTATTATTTTCATTTCTGAAAAGTGGCAACCCTACCCAGGCCACAATCCTCACCTGTTTAGGTGGAGAAGGCACGAACCTGTAGTCAAGGTATGTGTAGTCTTATGATTGATGCTAAACTTCGGTTGGCATCAGAGGGTGTAAATGTCATTTATTGTTAGTTATTTAAAACCACTTGTTTTCTTCCTGCTGTTAAATCAGCTGCGGTTTCACCCCGTCGTCACATCATACACGTCTTTATTTGTAAATGCTGGAAAAGAGGATAAGAAGAAGAAACACTTCCATGGTTTTAAGGTGGGACAGGTGTAGCTGTTGATAGCAGAAAAATAGAACGCAGGACAAAGCTCTTATTTTGAAAATCAGAAAAGTAAAAAGCGGGTGAAGGAGGCGCGACAGCTCTGATAACGCTAAATACAAAAATACATGAAAAATGTCTCCATCCGTTCCATGCGTTGCACTCAAAACAGAAAACAGAGAAAAAAAAGGGGGTTAATAAATTAACACACAAACTAACGGTGTGTGATCATCCGTGACCTTCCAGCGTTAGACTGTTTGCATCCTAACGCCTCCTGATGGTGGAGCTTCTGTCTACAGGTCCTAAAACTGTCCAATACATACATAATATACTGCATATACACATCTATTAACAGGTTCCAGTCCCTTTGCGGTGCGTCTCTGGTCGGACAACGTCTAACTTCTACTGACCTGAGGTGAAATCGTCCACTAGTGCCTGACCGACAGACAAACACAAACTGACCCACGCTCTGGTAGAAAATGCATCTACCAATTTGCACATTTGTTTCTCGCCCATGTTTGCATTGTGAGGAAGGGATGAGGTGGAATCTTTTTTTGTTATTGGAGTCTGTCAGGTAGGAGGGGAGAGTCCACAGAAGGAGGAAGCGTCATGCCGTCGGATCACCGCTGCTTGAGGAGAGCTCTGTACATGGCGAAGCCCAGCACGGCGAACACCGTGGCCCCGACGCTCGCCCTCAGCCAGAAGGTGGAGTTCTTCAGGTCGGCCTGAGCCATGTGCCTGAAGGAGGGAGAGACAGAGCCGGTGAGAGGCGAGGAAAAGGCAGAAAGTAGCAGCTTAAACCATGACGGAGCTTTGTTTTCTCTGCTGGTGAAACCTCAGCTGGAAGTTGTCAAATGACTCAACTGAGTCACGTTCAGGTGAAAAACTCAAATGAGGAATATCAGCGCCCAGTGACACCAGCTTGAAACAGGAACACGTGCTTTCTCTTGGCATTTGGTTTAGTTTTGGTTCAGGGGACGGGATCAGACAATAGAAGCAGCAAAAGGAAGGAAAAAGCTCGAATTCACAAACTGTACAGAGACAAAGTGGAGCCCAGGAGGCGTCAATGGAGAGAAAGTAGCCGAAAAACAAACTACTGTCACTGATTTTATAGTTTGCTTGTTTTTAAGTTACTCTAAATTAAAGTTGATCTAAAGGAGTTAAAGTTGTTTTATATTAATTAAAGTTGCTCTTTATTAGTTAAAGTTGCTCTAAATGTGTTAAAGTGGCTCTTAAGTTAAAGATCGCCATATTATTGATACTGATGATCTGGAAAATGCCAAATATCGTCTGCAAAACCCAAATATTAGTGTAATTTCATCTCATATTAAATCCTAATAATTATTAGGGATAGAGGTAAACATGAAGTTATCCTAAATGAGAAAAAATAAATAAACTTAAAGGTGCTTTTTTTGTCACCTCTAGAGCTCTGGTCGACTCCTTCCCTTTAAAACACGACTGATCTGACAGGAAACAAACACTGGTGAACTCAGCAGACAGCAATAAAAGGGGGAAAGCAATAAAGAGGCAGCGAAGAAGAAAAAGAGACTCAAGCTTTCTGTACAGATCTATATTAAATGACCTTACAGCTTTGATAAGTACAACACAGGATTAAAGAGAAACCAGCCTAAAACACCAGAAACTGTAAATAAAACCAGCTCGAACAGCATTCTCCCTCAGGTATAAAACCATACCAGCCTTCTCCCCGTGGATCTTTACCTCTCGGGGGGATCTGCTGCTCAGAGGCCTCCGTACAGACGGACCCCTCCACGCTGGAGACGTCTGAAACCTGCTGGCTCAGCCTGAAATCCTCGTCCACAACCTCCACCCAGCCCAGCAGCCTTAACCACACAGTTACAGTGAACCCTGGCTGAGCTAACACTCTCTCACACACGCTCACACACTCCAGTACAGCAGGTAAAGCAGGGAGATACTCTCATAGAGGGGCTGCAAATCACTGTTTGTATTCAGAAAATACTATAACAGCGTTCCAGATGTTTCATTCACTTTAACAACCATTAAAGATTAGAAAAACCTGAAAATATTCACGTTAGAGGCTAAAACCAGCTAATTTTAAGCATTTTTGTTTTAAAAATTTTATGAAATGCTTAATATTTTGTCATATTTTATTCAAAAATTGACCAAATGTTTACCTTTATGCATTTTTTTCATTTACAAAAATTATTAACTACTCAATTTTATGCATTTTGTATAAAAACATTAATAAAATGATTAATTTTATGCATTTTTGAATAAACAATTAATCAAATGACTAATTTTATGCATTTTTGTCTTTAAAAAATCATCAAATGTTTAATTTTTTGGCTTTTTTATTTAATAATTGACCAAATGCTTAATTTTAAGCATTTTTCTAATTAAAAACTAATCAAATGCAAATTTTATGCATTTTTGTATTTTAAAAATGACTGAGATGCTTCATATGACACTATAAGCCAGTTTCCCAGACCTGAACTAAAAAATAAAAAATAAATCAATGAAGACCTCCAAAGAAAACAGTTTTTAATGTGGAACCAAGTTTAATCCAGGTCTAGGAAACAGAGTGTAAATTATTTATTGAATATATATTTATATGACATCATATTTTATTGTTTGTACATTGAAATGCATTTACATTAAAATAACAAGCTTTTCTAGATTGTAAATGATCCATTATGAACACAGTGATAGTATTTCTGTTAAATATTCCAATTTTATGTGTGCATAAAAGGCATTTTGGCATTTCTGAACCCGTATTTTGGACACACTGCTGCTCATTCTGTTTTTGTTCATTTTTTTCGTGAGATGTAAACATAAATGTTGTCAATTAGCGTCGTATTAGTTGAAAACTGTTGAACTTCCTCAGTATCGCCCAGCTCCACCCCGCCTGAAAAGCCAAGAACAATCACCCCTAAAGCTAAAACACACATTAGCAAACTTCACTGCACACCTGAACGAACACACGAGCCGTAAATGAGCCGTAAACGAGCCGTAAACGAGCCGTAAACACCACCTGGCAGCCGGATCTGATCACTGGAATCTGTTTAATAAAGATTTTCTTCTCGTTAAGGTGGGAGTTTCTTTAGAAATATAGAATCTCTTTTACCGTTTCCTGCAAATAGGAACTAATTCCTCATATTTTTTTACCTCTGTGGCTTGATTTTTTTTAACAATTCTACACTAGACAATATAACTTAATTAGAATATCAACTGAATAATTAGAGCAGGCGTGTCAAACATCCGACCCACAGGACGACTTTGGAAAGAGCAAAAATTACAGAGAAGACATTAACTGCAGATTGTAAATTAGTAAAATTATCAATTTAAAATAATTTCTAGACCGTGACAAGTTGTTTTGATCATAAAGTAAAATACTAGATTGTTCTTTTTGTGTCTCATGTTTGTAATATTTTGTCTTGTTTTTGTTGTCTTTTGTCTCATGTTTATGTCGATTGTTTCTCGTTTGTCATTTTGTGTTTCCTTTCTGTCTCGCTTGTATTTTCTAAAATTAAACAGCAGAAACATTTCTAAAATGTTGTCTTGTTTTTGGTGTTTTTGTCTTTTCTTGTCTGATTTTTGAAGTTTGTGACATTTTTTTGTCATTTTGTGTTTAGTTTATTCGTTGTTTTTTGTCTCGCTTGTGATGTCTATTTTTTTGTCATTTTCTTACTTTTGTCATTTTTTGTCTCGTTTTTGTCGTCTGTCCATTTTTTTGTCTCTTTTTTGTTTTGTGTTGTCATTTTGTGTCTCATCTTTGTAGTACTTTGTCTTGTATTTGTAGTTTTTTTGTCGGAATACATATTCACTACAACACCACCACCAGCCATTCACAGCTCTCAAACCTTCCTCCAAAACACCAAGCTCCCTTTTCCCCACAGATGGGAAACCTCTCCCGGCCGCCAACAGGTGGCAGCATTTCACTAATTACTGAAGCCATGCCTTTAATTAAAAGATGCAGAAAAGAGCAGCATGCAGATTAGCAAAGAGTGAGCACATGCAAGAGGAAGAGGAAGAGGGGCAGCCAGAAACACGTATGTGAACACCTACAGAGTGGAAGGAAAAAGAAAAGAAAGACAGGAAACACAGGATCGGAGAAAAACAGGATGAAATGACAGTGATTGGTTCAGGGCAATTCAATCAACTTCAAACATTTCTAGATTTCACACATCAATCTGTAAAACACATCATCAAGTCTTCACCCACAGGAGAACAAAACAGCACGTTTAGTTTATTAAATAGAAATGATCCAATCAACAGTGTGCTTTCTGAAACGAAGCGTCTCCTGTGGATGTAGACTTCAGCTACGAGGATGGAAAAGAAAACAAAATGAGACTGAAAACATCAGATTGGATCAAGCGACTGAAGAGCAAGTTAACACACAATGCATTTGAATCATTCTCAGTGATTGGTAGGAAATCAAACATGCAGACATGCAGAATGACATTTTCAGTCTGAATGAAACAAACCAGAGGCAGGTTTCCTCTCATTTTGTTTGCTTGTTGGTCAGTTTACTGTTTGCATTTCCACTGCAGGACAGGAGGGAGAAAATATCACCCTAATAAAGTGTGTTTACACCTAAAAATTCCCCGTTCTTGTGTTGTAGCTGTTTTTGATAATTGGTCGGGACTAATCGGGCTAAAAACTTGATTATGGCGGTGTTTATGGCATAAATAAACACACTTTATAAATACAAATGCACAATATTCTCATGCATAGTAGTATTAAATTAATCGAGTACTTAATTGTATGCAGTTTTGTATTACAAAAAATTAATCAAATGCCTAATTTTAAGCATTATATATTTAAAAAATGACTGAAATGCTAAATTCTATGCATTTTTGTATTTGGAAAAATTAATAAAATGCTTCAATTTATGCATTTTTCTATTAAACATTTATCAAATGCTTCATCTTATGCATTTTTTAAAAAAAATCAATCAATCAAATGCAGAATTTTATGCATTTTGTATTTTAAAAAATGGCTGAAATGCTTCATATGTGACACTATCATCCAGTTTCCCAGAGCTGGATTAAGTCCTGGTATGAACTCAGTGAAGATCTCCAAAGAAAACAGTTTTTAGTCTGGATCTAAGCTTAATCCAGGTTTAGGAAACAGAGCGTAAATTATTTATTGCATACTAATTAAAATATTTTCCCTTTCCAAACCTCCTGATGTAAATCTACATGTTGTTAGCGCTGAGAGTCAGTGTTATTAGTTAACTTTGTGCTGCACAAATAAAACTCCATGCAACTTTTAGATTTCCACGCAGACACATCGGTACCTCCCTGGCTAGCAGGCTGTGTGTTAGCCGGCACAGCGTGGTCAGAGAGCGGCCGGGCTGGCTGGAGCTGGAGCAGAAACCAAGACATCTCACATGACCAGACGGAAGGGAATATAATGTCAGCTCTCCTTCAGTTTAGTCCTAAATTATGAGAAAAGTTTGTGCAAATTTCTGCTTAACGGTAGCCTAGCCGCGCTAGACCCATGCTCTGAAGACGCAAGGGTCTAGGCACGCTGGACAGGGACGGAGGCTAAAAGGTTGTCAATCAAATCACTCTGCAGCAATTGGGTAGGTATACAACCAATCAGTGCAACGAATAGGCTCCGAGAGCGCCGGAAATCAGAGGATGCGGGAGTTCAGTGAAGCCTTATTTATACAGTCAATGGGTGAAGCTCAAGTATATTACAGACATGTTAACAGAAAGATTATTCAGAGTCGGTGCTAATGGAGCTCAACGACTGTTGTCGTTTTTGTTGTCGACCCTGACAGAGAATTAAATTCGTTGCCGTGGGTTGTCTAGCGCGGCTAGGCTAGTTGTTTCCGGTTGTTTCTGTCAGAATCGTCGCGCCTCTGTCGTCACTTAGTTACGCCCGCCTTCTGACTCTACACTTCATGGTGATTGGTCCGGCCAGTTTTAGGAGCATCCAACCTCAAGCCTTATGGAGGGTAACTAGACCCACCCTGGCAGAGAATTAAATTCGTTGCCATGGGTTGTCTAGCACGGCTAGGCTAGCTTAACGGCTCTTCACAAAGCAACTTTTACAGAAGCACTGAGAGCAAAGGACCTTCACTTTGTTTTAGATTGAATCTGAACAGAAACAGGTGCATCTCATTTAATTAGAATATGGTGGAAACATGGTGGTTTTGTGTCCATCTTAATAATGTGCAGCGGAGCAGGATAGTTTGTCTTTAGATGCATTTAACTTTGAGGCAACACAGAGCGAACAACAAGCAGTAGCACACCCCTTTAGAACAGAAAGACTGCTCTCGTTTTGAATCGTCCCTTTTCCCTGCAGTGGATTTGCAGCGTAAACCTGACCGCTACAGGAAAGCAGAGGAGCTGTCACCATCATGAGTGGAAGTGAGCTTGGGTAAAAACAGGAGCCTCTCTGTGGCCAATCCTGGAGCTGCAGCCCCAGGATGGGAACCAGAGAGGAGGAGAGTCTATGTTAAACACTAGAGCTTATTCTGAGTATGAACCTGTTGAACATGACCCTGCGGAGTTGGGCCTTAATACTGCGCAGCAGCTCCAACTTGAGGAGGTTCTGACACAGGCAATAGGTGCATCTGTTGCAGGCACACATGCAGCGGAGACGGGCGTGGCTGCGGAAAGACACACAGAAACGCGTTTTGACCACCGTACAAAGACAGCACGCACCAAAACACACACTCACACACACAAAGCCAGCTCAGTAAATACCTATTATCTATGTTTAAAATCCTATAGAGCCCAGAGTAGCACCGGCGCCATGACTGCATCTTCATCTTTGATTGGCAGTAGATTAGAAACCAGGTAAGATATATCGATTATTCTTTTTGCATATAAGATCTGTGGAGTCAGACTAACATTTCACACATTCATCAGGTCACAGAGCGCCTTCTGGTTGCAGTGATGAGTTTGTAAAAATACACAGAATTAAAATCTTTGTTAACAAGACCACAGGATGTTGTGCAACTTTTTATTATACATCTGAGCTATGCTACTTCTGTATTTTGAAATATATGTGAAAAAAAAAATCCTTTTTTGAGGTTTATTGCACTTTTAAGCAATTTATTGTAGAAGTTAAGACATAAGTCAGTACATATTAAAATGTGGGATATAAGGGTCATATTGACATAAAACAAAAAACAGAATAAAAAATGCACTACAGTCTGTAAAACTAAGAATATATCCTAGTGGACTTGCACAATGGCAGCTCTTAAAGGGGTCAAACATATATATAATCCTCTGTAATCATAAACAGGAACTATAGCTGAGTTTGATTCCAGCCCACAGCCCTTTGCTGCAGGTCCTTCCTCCATTCTTCTCCTCACTTTCCTGTCAATAAAACTGACAAAGGCCAAAAAAATAACTTCGTAAATAAAAATCTACAATAAACTACTTTAATAACTTCGATGTTTAAAGTAAATCAAACACAAACAAGAGGAAGTGACCCAAGCCAGGTTGGTAAATATCTGCTAACGATGTTGAACCACTAATCAGAGCTACTTCTGAGTCCAAACCTGCACTGCTGACGTTTATGTCAAACTCTTGCCTTAATCCAAAGGAATAAAAGTTTAAAAATCTAAAACAAGGGTTTATGATATATACACTAATGTTCAAAAGTTTGGGGTCCTCCAGACAATTCCATGTTTTACCACTTTTATCCATGTGCTAACATAACTGCACAAGGATTTTCTAATCATCAGTGAGCCTTTCAGCACCATTAGCTAACACAATGTAGCATTAGAACACAGGAGTGATGGTTGCTGGAAATGTTCCTCTGTACCCCTATGGAGATATTCCATTAGAAATCAGCTGTTTACAGCTAGAACAGTCATTTACCACATTAATGATGTCGACACTGGATTTCTGGCTTATTTAATGGTGTCTTTATTGACAGAAAATGCTTTTTTTCAAAAATAAGGACATTTCTAAGTGACCCTACACTTTTGAACAGTACTGTAAATGAATTTAATTTCGTTTCTGATTAATTTATTCACAGTTTGAGTCAGAATTCACCCTCAGTCATTAAACCAGTTTACTCTCCGTTGAGAGACTCTGAAGCTCCGTAAACAGTTCTGCGTAAATCAAAGCACTGTTACTCAAACTCATGCCCCAGTGTGCAGCAAGTCCAAGCTGATTTCAGAATGTAGGCAATAGGATTTCTGAGCTGATACAATTAGATTTAGTAGGCGCGTCCCTTAAGTGCTCGTTAATCTGCTCCAGAATCTAATCTGATCAGAGCTTCGGGGAGTTAAGACACCCGTCGGTAAAAGGATTGGCAACAGAATATCTTAGGAGGGAGCTTCATGGTAGCAAACAGACACACAACACCAGCTTATAAGGAAGCATTGAGATGTAGAGCGTGTTTAGAAGTTCTGTGTGCTCCGTAGTGAACAGCTTGAACATGGAGAGTAGTAATACTCACGGATACATGGCCATGGTGGTGAGTCTGGTGTAGATGTCTTTGCTGGGTGCGTCGGTGGAGTTGCACGTGAACGGCTGGGGCGGGTGGAGCTTGTGCTTACGGCAGAACTCGTGCGGCGAGAGGCTGTAGTGCTGCCGTACTTCATGCAGGTCCGACTTGGCAGCGATCACCACACAGGGCGTCTTGCTGTCTATGAAGTATTGCTGAGAAAAGCCGAGATTTCAATCATTTTAACGTATTCAACCGTATGAGTCTGACCTTCAGTGAGTCTGAAACGTTTCCACCATCCTCAGCTTACACACCTTGTACACTTTCGCGCAGTACTCAAAGGAGCGCGGGTTGCTGACGTCGTACACCAGGCAGACCGCATCGCAGGCCAGGTCGGCCTCTGACAGGAATTCGAAATCCGGCATCACCTCGTGGAGCTTGAAGAGGGTTAGACGAGACGGGGAGCAGAGAGAGAGATGAGCGGAGTGTGCACATGGATGGATTTCCACTGCTGATACTCAGATTATGTAACATTAATCCAAAGGGCAGCGGAGACGATAATTCCTCCGATTAAACGGTTCTTACCAGCAGGTACTTCTCCTGACCGTAAACATAGGTCGTGCTGATGGCATAGAAGGACTTGTGATCTTCTCTAATCTGCCTCTGTCGCTGTGATGGACAATAAGAGAGTCATTAACAACTAGAAAAGCATACATTTCCCTCATTTTATGTATAATTATGTGCTTCTACTTGTGCAGCTCTTGGGAGGAAAGATGTCGTCCAGACAGATTTTTATTTATGCACCAAAGTTTCCTCACATCCACAGATTATTAGACAAGATTTCCAAAGTGAGGGCTGCACAGTGCCGTAGTGGTTAGCACTTTCGCCTTGCAGCAAGAAGATCCCCGGTTCAAATCCCAGGGTGGGGTCTTTCTGCATGGAGTTTGCATGTTCTCCCTGTTCATGTGTGGGTTTTCTCCTGGTACTCCGGCTTCCTCCCACAGTCCAAAAACATGCTGAGGTTAATTGGTTACTCTAAATTGTCCGTAGGTGTGAATGTGAGTGTGATTGTGTGTCTGTATATGTAGCCCTGTGACAGACTGGTGACCTGTCCAGGGTGTCCCCTGCCTTCACCAAAGTCAGCTGGGATAGACTCCAGCACCCCCCATGACCCTAGTGAGGATAAAGCGGTGTATAGAGAATGGATGGATGGATGGATTTCCAAAGTGCTTTGTTAAATTACAGATAATATCGACTAAAATCCTACAAAAACAATATTATTGTTAACTGTAACAAAAGTCCACTTTAAAAAAATCTGTATTTTAACTGTATTTTTATAAATTAAAGGCGATAGCTAGCAAAAAAAACAACCCAAAAAACAAGAAAAAAAAAAGTTAGTTTTACTTTTAATTTAATTTAAAATTTCCTGTTTTTCTTACCATCATTAAATCAGGAAAAAATATTTGATACACTAAACTCTTAGGAAAACAACATTAATTTACAATTTGACTGTAAAGAAATGACAAAACTGAAAAAACTATCCCCATATTAAAGTTGCTCTACATTATTTAAAGTTGCTCTATATAATCTGAAGTTGCTCTATATTATTAAAAGTTGCTCTATATTAGTTAAAGTTTCTCTATATTAGTTAAAGTTGCTCTATATTATTTGAAGTTGCTCTACATTATTTAAAGTTGCTCTACATTATTTAAAGTTGCTTTATATTATTTAAAGTTGCTCTACATTATTTAAAGTTGCTCTACATTATTTAAAGTTGCTCTATATTATTTAAAGTTGCTCTATATTATTTAAAGTTGCTCTACATTATTTAAAGTTGCTTTATATTATTTAAAGTTGCTCTACATTATTTAAAGTTGCTCTACATTATTTAAAGTTGCTTTATATTATTTAAAGTTGCTCTACATTATTTAAAGTTGCTCTACATTATTTAAAGTTGCTCTATATTATTTAAAGTTGCTCTACATTATTTAAAGTTGCTCTATATTATTTGAAGTTGCTCTATATTATTTAAAGTTGCTCTACATTATTTAAAGTTGCTTTATATTATTTAAAGTTGCTCTACATTATTTAAAGTTGCTCTACATTATTTAAAGTTGCTTTATATTATTTAAAGTTGCTCTACATTATTTAAAGTTGCTCTACATTATTTAAAGTTGCTCTATATTATTTAAAGTTGCTCTATATTATTTAAAGTTGCTCTATATTATTTGAAGTTGCTCTACATTATTTAAAGTTGCTCTACATTATTTAAAGTTGCTTTATATTATTTAAAGTTGCTCTACATTATTTAAAGTTGCTCTACATTATTTAAAGTTGCTCTATATTATTTAAAGTTGCTCTATATTATTTAAAGTTGCTCTACATTATTTAAAGTTGCTCTATATTATTTAAAGTTGCTCTACATTATTTAAAGTTGCTCTATATCATTTGAAGTTGCTCTATATTATTTAAAGTTGCTCTACATTATTTAAAGTTGCTCTATATCATTTGAAGTTGCTCTATATTATTTAAAGTTGCTCTATATCATTTGAAGTTGCTCTATATTATTTAAAGTTGCTCTACATTATTTAAAGTTGCTCTATATTATTTAAAGTTGCTCTACATTATTTAAAGTTGCTCTACATTATTTAAAGTTGCTCTACATTATTTAAAGTTGCTCTATATCATTTGAAGTTTCTCTATATTATTTAAAGTTGCTCTATATTATTTAAGTTGCTCTATATTAGCTAATTAGGTCATGTGCATCCCTGCATTTTAACATTTTAATCTGGTGTGGTGTGTGGCTAAAACAGGCGATAAAAAAAAAAAAAAAAAAAAACGTGTTTAAAGACATTTTAAATGAAACAATGACGTCCACCGACCTGCAGGTTCCTGCCAAGGAAAGCCTGGAGGAAGCCGCTCTTCCCGCTGCCTCGTGCCCCCAGCACGTTGCATCGGAAAACGCTGCGCTGCGTCTGTTTCTTCTGCAGATCGATGCGCTTGTTACGAGTCACTGGAAGATCAGGAGATGCACGTTTCTGTGAGCACGAACAACAGAAACACCAAAGAAAGTTTGACTGAAATCACAACGTCTTACCGGTCATAGCAGCCGCTTGGGATTCCTGTTCGTAGATGATGGAGTAACCGAGGTAACCCAAGTACTCCAAGCTACGCTGGACATCTAAATATGTTGTTAACCTTTCAAAAGAAACACACAAAGGTCAGGAGCAGGCAGACAGAGTTTGAGATTTGCATGTGTGGAAGTATTGAGGTTGCATGAAACTAAAACAGGAGTGCATGTTCCACACTCACGTCCACTGGGAGAGGTATCCCTGGTACGTAATCCATCCCTGATCGTTAGTGCACACTGTGTTGTTGACATCTGGACCCCAGGGCATGTAGGGAAACACTTTGAACAAGTCCTTCACCTCGTCGGGCGACAGAGCACAGTCTCTGTCCTAAATGACAGGCAGAATTTTAAAGCTCTTGGGTTTTTCTGTGGACATAAAAGAACTACAACAGCAGAACACAACAGAGAAATCAGAATGCTGCCGTGTTGACGAGCACTCACTTTGTCATGCTTGTCAAAGACACTCTGGAGGAAGAGGTAAGCGTTGTGGTTGAGCTCTGTGGTGCAGTCTGGTGGGATCTTGATCCTGAAATGTGAAGACGGACACAAATATTCATTAAAGATGAGTCTCTGAAGACTGAGGACGACTGAGATAATCAAAATGGACAGAGCATGACTCGCTCAAGTTTACAAAGACAACCAGAGCACATCAGTAAAGGACAGGAAATGACATGAGAACTGTGAGAGTCAGGAGGTCAGAATCTCATCAAGACAAAGAACAATAACAGCTACAAACATGTGAGCACTCCAAAGAAGTATTTTCCCAGCAGATTTTGACTTCTTGTAAGGAAAGCACGAGTGTTATTTACAGTAATATTTACCATTTCTACAGCATCACTCATTTCCAAGAGGTCTTTAAGAGAGTGAAGCATGTGGTCTGAGCAACCACAATCAGAAAAATCTCTTGATATAAAGTCAGCATCACTTTCCCCCTCAAATTAAATTTAAACAAACTATCTGCTGTTTTTAATATTTTAATCTGTCGTCCTTTGCAGTGAAACTAGATGTTCATTGCATTATGGGTTGCAAAAGTCCCAGTAAATCTCTTCTTCTTGTTTTTTCTTTCAATTCTTCCATTTCTTCTTTTTCTGCTTTTATTCCTTCTTCTGCTACTTCTTTGATTCATTCTTCTTCTTCTATTCCTTCTTTTTCTTCTTCTATTCCTTCACATCCCAAACCTCTCAATTTTGTCGAAAACGGCAAAAAAAAATTGTTCTAAATGACAAAAGCCGTCCAAAATTACAGAAAATTTCCCCAAATCTGTCCAAAAAATGACAAAAGTATTCCAAAATTACACAGAATCTCCTCAAATCACTCAAAAAATGACCTGAAAATCGTTCAAAATTGTTCAGTACATACATCCTCCTGGCTGCTGTTGGTACTGTATTTTTTTTTCTTTAAAAACAAAGGTGCTAAATATCACTGATTAACGTTGAAATCCACACTCACATGGGGAACAGGTATTCCTGCGTGAGCTCCAGGTCGTCGTCGTAACCAAACCTCCTCAGCACGGTCCACGTGGTCTCATGCCGTCCTCGCTGTATGAAGAGGGTGTGCAGGAACAGAAAGCCTGCAGGAAAAGACCCGGTGGGGAGGAACGGACTCAGAAATGAGAGAGATAATCACAATGTCCTGAAATGAATGGCTGGAATCACTGCAGCATGTCTGACCTTTGAGAGTGAGTCCGTTGTCTTTGACTCCGTCCGTCATGTTCCTTCTAACCACGTTCTTCACGTCCTCCAAGGCCTGAGGCGCCAGCGGTGTGTTGAAACACGTTCTCTACACGCACGGTCAAAAGCAGAAACATGATCTGATGCTGCTGATCTAAACTGTTCTGTATCATCTGTAGCGTTTCATTTCATGTGCTATACTTTGATTACAAGACAACACTGCCAGTAAGTGAAGTGCAATATTTCATTTTCTTATCTCATTTTTCAGGGGCAATATTTAATTCTCATGTGTGATATTAGCTCAGTATAACTGCCAGAATTACTTTTTACTATTCAGTTCTTGTCTTATTTTATATATCAGTGATGTATTTATATCTTATTGTTTCCTACTTTTTTTACGTTACGTCATTTATTTTTTCTGAGCAAAATTTGACACCGTATTTCCTTCGGGATTAATAAAGTTTTATCTTATTTTGTCTTAGACGTGCCTCCTTTCTAAACTCCGCTGTATTTCCCTCTTATGTAATAACACACGGCTTAAAGTTGCAGTAAGCCATTCTAATCCAACACACTTTTTTGGTAAAATCTGAGAACATCTTCACATATTTTGTGCACATGGCAGCTCTATGAAAAAGACCAACAGCTGAACTGCCACATAGTGAAAATGAAAGGCTTCTAGATAACAGCATAAAAATGCACATTTATTTTTGTTTGCAGTAAATTTCATTCAGTCTGTAAATGCCTTTTGTTGAGAGATGCACTCTATTTTCTGCTTTTAGAGTTGAGTTTGACTGATGTCAGTGCATTTAATTTATTTCATATTTGACTTAATAACTACCTCATCCTCAGGCACTAGAGGCTGTATTTCTTTGTTTTGCATAAAATCTAATTATTTGCAGATAAACCAGTCATAGCTCTGTTAAACCCTTTACTTGTTTTAGCTGTGATTTGATCTGTCGGTGCATTCGAGTTCATCTTTATTTACAGCAGCTGACCACAGGCGAGAGGTTTTAGTTTTGAGAAGTCCAATAGCCTGTGTTTACAATCACAGGAGATTCTATTAAAGCACTGTTTATTATTTATTCCAACTGTTTGTGATATTTACACAAAAATAAACAAACGTTTGAGGAGATTCTGCCATTCGCTGCCATTAAAGTCGGCCAGAGCTACTAAAATATTACGTTTTTTGCATCACTGCATCTTAGATGTTTTTATTTTTCTGGATGCAGAAACTCATCTTAAGATTATATTAAATGTAAAAATATGAATTTATCTTTATCTGCATTCCTAGTTTTTACTTGGGTTTGAATGTAAATAATGCTTGTTTTGCCTCATTCATGAGAAAGAGACTCCTCTTTATCTTCAGATTTCTGAAGGGAACGGTGTGTTCATGAGGAGCTTTCTCACTAATATCTTCTATCTTTCACGTTGACTCACACTCATCCGGTTGTCAAAGTTAAGTTAATCCAAACCTTTGTGCGGCTGTGAATGCGACGTTACCTGGAAGAAGTTGAGCTCGTTGTCATTCAGGATGCCGTCGTTGTCCAGGTCAGACACTTTAAATATTCTAGTTAAAGCCTTAATGCAAGAAGGCTTCAGCTGTGGGACAGAAGAAATAATTCAGTGTCTTAAAAGTGTTTCTGAGATGCACAGAGATCAGCTGTTACTACTGCAGCCGCTTGTACAGATGACCAACTTTCTTTCTCCACAAAACACAAAATCTCTACACCGCACTTTCTTTCTTTTCTTTCTTTTATTTATTTGATCCATGGGACATTGCACAAATAAACATTAACCCCGAAGGGAGAGATGCATTATGCCAGGTTATAGCACGAATGCTAATTTCCACCTGCAGTCCCAGAGCAGGCAAAGACATACATCAACATACATGAGCATAACAAATAAACAGTTCCCAACATTAAACACACAGAAACTCATAAAATTAAAGTCCATAGTCTCTACAAAAGATACGACCACCAAAGCACTTTCAAAATCATCATTAATGGGTACAAGATTGACCCAAGAGCAGCCATCGCTTCAGCAAGCATGAAAACTCACTGAAATGTGTACATTTCAAAAGCTCTGCACGAAATGGAACACGTTAAAATGATGCTTATGTAAAGTCACACGAGTCCTGGGGGGGCAGCAGATTTATATTAAGTTTAAATCATCAGTTTCTGTCTTTCTGCTCACTGGTAGAATGTGGAGTTATAAAGAACTCATGAAAAGTCAACTTTGGACTGAGTAACCTAAACTTTGTTTGCTGTTTCTGAGCCAAACTGTTAAACCAACACTGGGTGCGTTCCAAACTGCATATTTTTCTATTTTTACTTCAAATACAGACTGTTTCCTACAGTATAAATACAATTAGGACACAGTACTTCATCACAATGTTGCAGCTTTAGCTCTGACCATCGCAGTCTGTTGAGCTAAATTAGGTGTCATCTGTCTGCAGATGGAACTTGTTTATAGTGAAGCTACAAACCACGACGTATGTGATGCTTCTGAAAAAACACAAGTGTAGAAAATAAAATCAACTGGATTTATCTGCAGACACTCTGACTTGCCAAAGCAGGAAGAGCACAGGTGTAACTGCACATTAATGACGGCTCTGTTCTATTTATGCGTCTGAACAGACCCGACACCTGCACAGCTGCTGTTCATGTGAATTTCATTAATATTACTGTGCCTGTCGTGTTACCACATGTCAACATGAAAAGGGTCATGGCACACTCGATGACTTCTGAGGCTTTGTTAAAGTGAGAACATATTACTTTATGGGTCATTATTTATCCATAATCAATTACTTGTGTGGTTGGTCATTATCACGGTAACAAAATGCTAATGAATGTTAATTTTAAAACAGTTAAACCACAGCCTACAGTAATGTGACGCCTGTTAAAATCACACCTACACCACCGTTCAAAAGTCTGAAGTCCCCCAGACAATTTCATGTTTTTGATGAAATTGATATTGTTCGTAAAAGTTGCTCTAAATGAGTTAAAGTTGCTCTATAATAATTAAAATTTATCTACATTAGTTAAAGTTGCTCTAAAGTACTTAAAGTCGACCTAGATTTTTTAAAGCTTCATTGACAGGAGAGAGTTTTCTAAAAACATGTTTGTGTTCTGAGATTTGTAAGACACTGCATCCACCGTTGCTGTATTTTTAGATATTATGTCAGTCTAAAGTGTTGCATAAATAAGCTTTACTTTTGCACTTCATGTTGAGAGAGATGCTGGAAAAACTCTGCCTTCCTCCTAACTCCAGTAGGCTTTAGAATCCTGATAACTAGCAAAGTGTTTCTGTAATGCCATGAGAGGCACTGCAGTGTTTCCTGCTACAACAAGTTAAAATACCTGTATTTGCATCTATGGAGCAGAAACTCACCTCCTTCTCCTCTGGGCAGTACAGCGGTCCGGTCGGGTGAAGAACAGCCTTCTGGGCGTAGTAGAAGAGCTCGGAGATGTTCTTCAGGTTTTTGGCAGAGCACTGAGGAAAAAGAGGAAAAGAAATGAGTGAATGCCATCAAGAAAGCAGCTCTTGAGCAGAAATAACAGAAATATGTTTCTTTATCTGCTCATTATTATCAGTTCTACTTAGACATTTTAATACTCCTCCTTTTATCGTAAATACCAGCAATTTTGACACTGTATTTCTTCCATGTTTATTTCACGTTCTTTCTTGAATATAATGTGTGTGCTTCTGGATAACTTGAATGGAAATGAATAAAATATCTCTCCATCTTTTTAAATGTTGAACTCAATAACACGCTGACATTAAAAAAAAATTCTCTTTTTGAACTTTCTGCTATAATTTTTTGTTTTCTGATGTTTTTATTCCACTAAATACACAATATAAATGTTCAAAATCTAATTAAAATAAGCTTCAGTGAAACTGGATTGCTTGTAAGATGAATGAATTCTTTAGATTAATCAGAAATAATTGGCAAAATATAAAAAAAAAAAAAAGTATTTAATGACAGCCCTGGTAACCAACCATACATATGCTCCATAGAGTACAATTCTGACAGATTTCATTTGGTTATTTCCTTTCTATGCCACCGTGTACTTGTTTATTTTGCTAGACGACATTTACTCATCAATAACTACTGTGCAAATAATGTAAAACCTATCATGTACATATAAAGTACAATGCCAACAGTATGTTCAGAACATTGTATTCCTGCTCTGATGCTTGGTTATTGATCTTATTAAGGTTGTAATGTTTTTATGGATGTTTTGTTTCTTTGTTACTCCACAAAGGAACACAGCAGTGTGACTATCAGAGTGATTTTCTTGTTGTTTTATGTGATGTTTTGTTTATTTTAATACATTTTGAAGCCTTTCGTAACCCAGTTTTGAACAGTGCTATAGAAAAATAAAGCTTATCATTATTATACTTCAACTATCCTAATACCAATAACTAGAAAAGCACTCTTCTTCCAAAGCTGCTCATTTCAACATATGGCATTGCCACACACACAGAATGTGTCCATTTAATGTAGATGTACCCACAAACAACATGATCTCACACTGAGCACAGGTGTGTGTTCTGCATGTGTACATTATGTACAGATACTGGATCATGTGACCTAAATATGTAGCAGGCGTTAGGAATTGATCAGAAACACCCCCAC
The DNA here is from genome assembly GCF_021347895.1 of Acanthochromis polyacanthus. Taxonomy (NCBI): domain Eukaryota; kingdom Metazoa; phylum Chordata; class Actinopteri; family Pomacentridae; genus Acanthochromis; species Acanthochromis polyacanthus. Next base: position 29,025,686 of record NC_067133.1, on the reverse strand, counting down.
AATTTAATCAGTTGTTCCTTGGATCATTTCTGATGGATAACTCCGGATAAGTCCTGATAAGTCCTGATAAGTCCTGATAAGTCCTCAGAGGTGGATTTGTAGTAGGATCACATCAGCTGATGTAGTGTTCACTGGTTGCCATGGTTACAGTGATGCCGTGCCGCTATCTCGCAGCGATACAGAAATCTTTAACAAATCCATGGATCCAGACTATAAACCACATCACTGCCAAAATCTAATCACAGACGGACAAACCAACGCCAATCGCCACATAACTCCGCCGCATTCCTTGGTGGAGTAATAACATTCATCTGTACTAATCCAACACTAAAAGAGACTATTTTTAGACTATTTTTACCGTCTGGAAAAACCTCGTTTTCCGGAAGGTATTGTTTTCAGCTGCATGGTCTTGCTTGCTTGTTTGTCTGTAACAATTTGGTTTCCGTGCGATAACTTGATAAAATATTGATGTAGCCTCACCATATTTGGTACAAAGGTGTACCATAATAAGACACAGGTCAAGTTCACATTTGGTGACTTTGACCTAATTTTCAAGGTCACAGGGGTCATCTTTGTAAATGTGGTGTCCGATGTCACTGGCTCATGTCCATGACACAGATGACCTCACCGGGCGGTCCAAGTTTGGTAAAACTTCTTGTTTAACTTTTGTTCACTAATAAATAAGAACAGTATTCATAAACTAAGATGCTGCTGCTCTTACTCGAGCTAAAGACTAATATTTCTTCCACCACTGTTAAAATCACACAGAATAATGGAACTCAGCCCCGGTGGAAACAGTAAAACGCTGCTTCACATGTGATTCATTCCAGCTGTGTGACTGTCCTGAACTGTGTGCCGTCCCTCACGTCCTCCTCGACTCCCCCGCTTAGCCTTGTAACCGATCCGTCTGGGGAGGTCACTCTGGGCCGGCTCACGCCACAGAGGGAAGTTTGAATTAGAGAGTAATACAGACGGAGGCCAATCCCTTCTCACCGTGACAGCCAAGTCTCTCAGCACCCTCACAACTCATCAGTCAGCAGGAGACGGTGATATAAGTCTATAAATGACTCAGTGGGAGTGTAAGTGAGTCAGGATCTGGATCAGCTGGGGGCCTATTTGTCCCCGATGCTGCCCATCTCAGTCTGACAGTATTTTCAACCAGCCTTTCAGATTTAATTTACAGTTTCATTGATCCACACTGCTGCCTCAGGGTAAACTTTAAACTGATTTGAACCTCAGCGTGTGTTCATATTTTACCTCTACGCAGGTCTCAATATCCTGGTATTGATTCATGATTGGCAGGATGGTCTCCATGCTGCTGTGCTCCACCAGGTCCGACTTGTTTCCCACGAGAATCAGCGGCACCCTGCGATAAAAGCCATTTATTACAGAGTGAGGGACAGAAACTGAAACTTATTTTTTGACTGCTTCAGCTAAAACTCCCAAACAAAATCTCTGCTTGCAGTTATTCCAAAATCTGTCCGTTTTATATGATAGTAAACTGGATATTTTTAGGCTGTAGAATGTCAGCAACACAAAAAAAGACATTTTTTAAATATTATACGTTTTACAGATCAACTAATTCTTCAGTTACATGAGAAGATAAAATGAGAATAACTTGCTTCTTTACAGCATACACACCTGCTATCTTTATCCGTTCTGTCATTTATCAGTGGAATCCAGTGGCTTGTCACCTGGGAGAGAAAAACTCAGCATCAAAGATTGAGGCTTCACAACAAACACACATTAATCCTTACAAATTAACATGGACAGCACGCTCTGCAGTCAGGCATTTGATGAAGTCCACTGAGGGCAGACTCACCTTCTCAATCGACTTCTTGTTGTTGACTGAATAAACTATGCAGATGACGTTTGCCTATGAACGGAGACAGCAAAATTAGTTTGTGATGCTTGTATGAACTAACTACACGGGTTACAAAAGGGGGAGGTTATAAACAGCTTTGGGGGGGGGACACCCGGTAATGAGTTTAAATCAATCTTTATTGTGGAACAAGAAGCTATCCTAGCTTTACTTTTCTGTGTGATTTTGCTTCTGATGGCTACCGGCATTTTATGAAATACCATAATTATGCTCAAAATTTTCCAGAGAGCATTCAGTATACATCCTTGTGTGTCTGGAACACGAAAGGCTCATTCAGCCAAGACCTAATGTATGGGGAGCTGCTCTATGGCCAAACAACACAACAGCCACAAAAAACACTAACTGATGCAAAATAACCACTAATAGATGCAAAACAACCACAAAAAAACAAAAAACAACCACTAATAGACGCAAAACAACCACTAATAGATGCAAAACAACCACAAAAAGACACAAAACAACCACAAAAAGACACAAAACAACCACAAAAAAAACAAAAAACAACCACTAATAGATGCAAAACAACCACTAATAGATGCAAAACAACCACAAAAAGACACAAAACAACCACTAATAGATGCAAAACAATGACAGACACAAAACAACCACCAATAGATGCAAAACAACCACAAAAAGACACAAAATAACCACTGATAGATGCAAAACAGCCACAAAAAGACACAAAACAACCACTGATAGATGCAAAACAACCACAAAAAGACACAAAACAACAACAAAGACAAAAAACAACCACTAATACATGCAAAACAACCACAAAAAGACACAAAACAACCACAAAAAGACACAAAACAACCACTAATAGATGCAAAACAACGACAAAGACACAAAACAACCACCAATAGATGCAAAACTACCACAAAAAGACACAAAACAACCACTGATCGATGCAAAACAACCACAAAAAGACACAAAACAACCACTGATCGATGTAAAACAGCCACAAAAAGACACAAAACAACCACAAATAGATACAAAGAGAAACTAAATGACCACAAAACAACCATAAACATACATAAAACAAACATAAATAGACACAAACAGCCAAAAAAAGACTCAAAATGATCATAAATATGCACAAAAAGACACAAAACAAATAAGCAAAAACAATTACATAGAGTAAAAAAAAAACACCTACAGAAAGACATGTCTGGCACACAAAAGGCTGAGCTCATTTAGTAAAGACCTAATGTAAGAGGAGCTGCTAAAAGCCAAACTAAAGTCTCTCAGTGTCTCTGTAGACCTGTCCTTGGTCCTGCCTCATAGACCTTTCAGGTGGTCACCAAAGTGTTCAGGAGGAAACATCTTCAGTGTTGAACATCCTGAAGACGTGTCTTGTTCTGGGTAGTGGTACTGAGGTATCTCTGGCATCACTTCATCTCTCCTTCTCTTGGTCTGTAGGTCATCTGCTGTATTCTGCAGCTACTCATTAACGTGTCCACTTTGGGCCTTCAGCCAATCCAAAATGCTCAGTTTTCTGTTCTCAACATGCAGCAGATTGGCCTCCTTATTCCTACTCGCTTTTGTCTGTCAGTGTCAAAGTCAGTGTCAATCGTGCTGCAAAGCTGCTGTGATGTTGTGTGATCTGCCTGGATACAAAAATATAGCAGCTTGTTTATGGTGTTGACAAAATATTATGAAAATGCTGGTTAAACACATAGGCTGCCCAGTAGTTTGGTGGTGGCCTGTTGCCTAGCAGCTAGAAGATCCCTGGGTTCTCCAGCATGCTCAGGATAATTGGTAACTCTAAATCAGCCGTAGGTGTGAATGTAAGCGTGACTGTAATGGACTGGTGATCTGTCCCCTGCCTTCCCATGACCCTAGAGAGGATTTAGCGGTGTATAGATAATGGATTAATGGATGGATGGGACGGCTAAACAGCCACTTGTGACTTACAACAATGCAGGCAATATAATCCATGGAGAATTCTGGGTTTTGTGAATGGTTCTATGGTGACTTATTGTTGTTTATGGTCTATGAAAGTGGCAAGCTCAAATCTTATAGACATTCACCAGTCAGATGAGTAATTCAGTGTCAGTTTGGTCATATGACGGCCAATGTGATTTTGATGATAAACTCTCAGTGAGTTATTGAGGGGAAAATGCACATTTCTGCGGTATTCACATATATGCCAGTAGCCAAGAGGAGCCAACTTCAGATTTATGGATATGTGGTTAATTTGAACTCAGTGTCGGCATTTTCCAGAATTAAAGCCCTCCCCTAGTTACAAACACTATAAAAACACATGAATGTAAGAATTAAATCACACTAACCTTGGATATTTCTTGATACAGCTGCTCATCCGACTGTTCTGCTTCTGTAAATGTTGAAAAGACACATCAGTAGAGCGCTTCACATGTTATCAAGCCTTTCTAACTATTACCAGTTGAATTTACTCTAATTAATTCAAATTCTGGGTCATTTGAGTATCAGAATGAGCTTTGTTTAGCTAACAGCAGTCTGTCATTGCAGCACACTCACAGATTGGGGGGGGGGTTACCTGAGTAGTCCACGATGTGAGTGGGAACCCTCTCTGGGGTGACATCGGCCGGGATGGTGATCTCCTCAGCTCGTAGGGGAACCTGGAGGACAGAATGCAAAAATGCAAAATCTTTACAGCGAGCAAGCCTCATGTTTGAAGTCACACAACCAGAAAGTGTGTGCAAAACTAAGCAGCTAAGAGGACAATTTATACCATAAATGTAGTACCTACCTCGTCAGGAAACTCCTCGCTGACCAGGGACATAATCAGCGATGTCTTCCCCACCTTGGCTGCACGGGCACAAGAATCACATTTTTATCTCAAACGATAATATTTTTAAACATGTCAGCTCACTGCCATTTTTACTGCGATGTCTGGGTAAAGTGTGAAGCGACATGGAACAGATAAGAGCAGCTGAAGAGGGTTAAGAGCTGCAGTGAAGCGCCATGGACCTCAAACAAACACCCACTAAACACAGAGTGGAGGAATACAAGCCTAGAGTAAAAAAAATAGAGCTGGACTGCTACTCAGGAGAGATTATAGTATTAATTTTTCAACAAGTGCACAATCCATAAAATTTTCCAAGGTTTTCTTTCTCACTTTGGGAAAAGCAGAAGTCCACTTACTACATTTCAGCAAACAGCGTGCATTCATCCTGCATTTTTAATAACAAACACACGCTCTACATTTTTGCTTCAGTTTTGCCTCAGGCTCAAACAGAACGCTCAAAACAACACCACCCTTTCCCATCAAACTGCAGCACATACATGCGTTAATTATGAAAAAGTTCAAGGGAAACACAGGCAAGGTTGTTCAGGACAAAATCAAAACCTAACTACAGTGTACTGACAATCAAATCATTTTAATAAAATTATTTTTGCCCCATTTGTGAGGATAATGATGTTTTTTCGACATAGTAAGTGGAATTTGGATACTTGATTGGACAAAAATCAGCATTCTGGTGGCATCACTGTGGTAGATTCCAGTCATTTCTAATAATTAATTTTCTAGTTTTCAGTCCACCTGCCTCTCAGTGTCTTCACAGAACAGCTGAGTAAAACTGAACCCTCCTGAACTTCACTACACAGTTGGCACGTAGCGTTCTGGCAGCGTCTCTCTCAGTCAGAGTCGATACCAACTCGCCTAATGTGTCAAAGTAGGGCATCATGCGGAGCCACAACTGAAATATAAATAGTATCGACAACACTTGTGCTTTTAAGAGAACAAGCAGACCGGGTGAAATATGGTTTGGTAAGATAAGATCGTCATTCCACAGAGCTGGAAAAGGTTGAGACCTTTGCTAACTACAGCAGAAACAGTTCATCAATCAATAGGTCATGCATGAGTGTCTCTTTTAATAACGGAATAACTGTTCATGGCATTTATCAATCAAAAATATCAAACATTTTCTGCTTCCAGCTTCTCAGTCGTGACATTTTGCAACTTAATTTTAACTTCTGTCACAGAAAACTGGATTTATTTGTGTTACTGAAAGCTTGTCGGACAAAACAAGCAACGTGACAATATTATTTTGGGCTTTAGGAAATTTTCATTTTCACTATTTAAATGCCCATTTTATAAAACAAACACTAATGTCCAAAAATTTGAGGTCACCCAGACAATTCCATGTTCACCATGAAAAATCACACCTTTTTCCATGTGCTAACAAAACCGCACAAGGGTTTTCTAATCATCAATGAGCCTTTCAACAGCATTAGCTAACACAATGTAGCATTAGAACACAGGAGTGATGGTTGCTGGAAATGTTCCTCTGTACCCCTATGGAGATATTCCATTAAAAATCAGCTGTTTACAGCTACAATAGTCATTTACCACATTAGCAATGTCTACACTGGATTTATCATTCATTTAATGTTATCTTCATTTAAAAAACTGCTTTTCTTTCAAAAATAAATAATAATAATAATAAATTCCCAGTTCCTTTAAACGCAGCACCGTCGACGTAAAGCTCCAAATGAAGGCGTCTGATTGACCGTTGGTTTCAAACACAATAAAGAGTCGGCCAATCAGAGAAGCTGTTGTTGGTTGTTGCCAGCAACGAACGTACACAATTTTAGCTCCAGGTTAACGGGCCGCTGTTTTCTGTCGGCATGACTATCGGGTGAGTCAGTTTTTTATCAGCAGCGGCAGCTAGCTAACTAGCTAGGCTAACACTAAATTGTATTTAGCTGCTGTAACATGTAAATTTCCCTGTTGAGGTATCAGTAAAGTTTATCTTATCTTAATACAGAATGTGTTGCACTAAGAAGATTTTTTATCTTTACAGGAACTAACATAACTGCACAAGGGTTTTCTAATCATCAATGAGCCTTTCAACACCATTAGCTAACACAATGTAGCATTAGAACACAGGAGTGATGGTTGCTGGAAATGTTCCTCTGTACCCCTATGGAGATATTCCATTAAAAATCAGCCGTTTACAGCTAGAACAGTCGTTTACCACATTAACTATGTCTACACTGGATTTATCATTCATTTAATGGTATCTTCATTGAAAAAAAATGCTTTTCTTTCAAAAAATAAGGACATTTCTAAGTGACCCCAAACTTTTGAACGGTAGTATAGCAAGAGACAGACAGCTAACGCAATATTTTTGCAGTCCTTGTTAAACTCATACTTTTTAAAAGCCATAGTAAAGAAAATGTATTTTGTTTTTGGATTTTCTTCTATTATTCCAGTTTATATGAGGCATTCAATCCGATCAAGTCCAGCACAGCACCACTCACCGGCCACATTATTGGGTTCACCTGGTAACTGCTCGTTAAACGAATATAGCTAATTAGCCAATCATGTGACAGCAACATAATGCAATAAGGCATGGAGACGTGGTCAAAACGACCTCCAGAAGTTCAAACTGAGCATCAGAATGCATATGAAAGGGGGTTTACGTGACTTTTGGATTGTTGGTGCCACACAGGCTGGCCTACTACAGAAACTGCTGATCTACTGTGATTTTCAAGCACAACCGTCTCCAGGGTTTACAGAGAACAGTCTGAAAAAGAGAAAATATCCAGTGAGCAGCAGTTCTCTGAGTGAAAATGCCTTGTTAATGCCAGAGGTCGGAGGAGAATCAGACTGGTTCAAGAAGATAAGAAGACAAGAAAAACTCAATTAACTACTCGTTACAACCAAAGTATGCTGAAGACTACAAAAAAGCCTCCGGAAAAACTAGACAACAGAAGATTGGACAAACATCACCTGGTGTGATTAGTCTTCATTTCTGCTGCTCTTGAGTCAGAATTTGGCATAAATTGCATGAAACGTGGATCTGCCCTGCCCTGTGTCATTGCTTAAGGCTGCTGCTGGTGTAATGGTGTTTTAGAAAATTTCTTGGCACATCTTCTCCTTTCTTCTGAGTCTACTTCCAGCAGGATAAAGCACTGTGTCACAAGGCTTAAATCATCTCAAACTGGTTTCTTGAACATGACAATGAGATCACTGTCCTCCAACCTAAAGAGTCACCAGATCTCAACCCAACAGAACCTTTGGGATGTGGTAGAACGGGAGATTGGCATCATGGATCAAATCTGCAGCAACTGTGTGATGCTTTCATGTCAGCGTGGACCAAAATCTCTGAGAAAGCATCTTGTTGAATCTATTCAATAAGGACTGAGGCAGTTCTGAAGGTGGTAATAGCAAGGTGCAGCTAAAAAGAGGCTGGTGAGTGTATATCCCCTTTACCAGGGTAAAAGTCATCACTTTACACCTAAAGGAAATGGTATGTTGGGAAAAGAGATAAGACAGATAATCTACAGTACAGTACAGTATGTGGCTGCCTTGTGTTCACATTTCCTCTGGTTATAAGTAGACTGAAAAATAACACTTAATAGTAAATGGAAACACTCGTGAGTTTGCTGTCATGTGATAATTATTTGGTTATCACTGCACAGGAATCAAACTAACCTAATTATAAATAAAATATATATCGGTCTTAGAAAATAATTTCCTAAGTTTTTAGCCTCTGCTGCTTTTTGTACATACTTTGCTGATAACTTGAGCATCACTTTGTCAACTCTGTTTGTATAAATTGTGCTATAAAGACAAACTTAATTTAATTTGCTCTGATTAATGACAGGTTTTGGATGTCTTACAGTAACTGGATGATCCTCATACCCTGTAGAATAAAGTCACCATCCCCTTTTTGAAGTCCACAGCCCCTCAGTGCACATGTAATCCCCCTGACAGCTCTATATTGTTGGACTCACTGATAGCATTAGCAATTAGCATGTTAGCTAATACAGTTTCCAGCCGCTTAGGGATTAAAAACTACTTACGCTCCCCTACAAGTAGTATCCTCACGTCCTTCCTCATGGTTGAGCTCGCTTTCTTCTAGAGAAAGGACAGCCTTTACTGTTTCATGTAGTCCCCCCGGGTGCCGTCCTCCGCCGGCAGGTTAGCTAACTTCGGGCCCTGCCGCTGTCAAATACTGGGCGCCTTTGTAGGACAAAACGGACGGACACTCCTCGGAGCTGCTTCGGCTTTTCGTCGCACTTCTCCTCAGCTCCCCGATTCACCGACTCAGCAGAATGGCGATTCAAACAGTCGTCCGTGTCACATAGCTCTGTAATTTCACGTTAATCGCGCTCTTTTTGGACGTTTGCACAGCATTTCGCAGTGGATGTTCCATGAGCATGCCCGACCTCCAGTACCGGGCGACTACAGCGAGCCGCAGAGGACAAGCTTCCTCTGAACAGGAAAAACGCGTTGTGCTGCTCTCTGGCTCCACAGAAAGGAAGTGCACCAGTTAGACTGCTCCCCACAGTCAATATACTGTCCTTGACATGGTATGGGACGGTATAATATATTATATTAGTATATATTATATAGTAAATTTCTCCTTTGTGAGATCAATAAAGTCTATCTTATCTTATCTTATTATATTATAGTATAGTATACTAGGCTATGTTAGAATATACTATAGAAAATACTATATTATACAATGCTATGCTTATAGTATAGTTCTGTGTAGCATGACATAGTAATATAGCATAGTACAGCACAGCAGCACAATACTATACTATGCTTATAGTATAGTGCAGCACAGTATAGTATGGTATAGCATAGGAATATAGTTCAGTATTGCTTCTTAATTTATTTTTTTCTAGAAACAACATTATAATACATCTCCAATGACCCCAAATATTATTGTTTTTATAATGATTATGAGAAAATTCATAAAAATATAAAATGAATATTGTAAATTACAATGCATCAAAAATAGTCTGGTGATATGCAGTGACTGTACCCCACAATGAACAGTGTTTGATCAGTTGAAGTGTCCATAATTTGACATCTTACAACAAATTCTGAAGCGTGTGGTTGAACATCAGATGCAGTGTCAGTTGAAATGAGTTGATGGGAATGTTTAAGCCACGCTGTGGCTCAAAGCACCATCAGAGTCACCATTAATGATGCTTCACTGGAACAACCACAGATCAGTGCTGATTCAGTGCAGGGGCAGCAGGTCGCCATCCATCCGATGAGCTGCAGAGGTTCAGCCACACAGTTTTCTCACCATCCTCCAGCTGTCATACTGCTTTGTAGGTCATCTTTTATACTTCATGTTGGCTTCAACTAGAATTAGGCACAAGAGGATTAGTGGTGAGTTCAGATGCAGAATGCGCTGGTCGAGCATGTGTGCTAAAGTTAATGTTAAGAAGGTTTGTGCAAACAAAAATACAGATGCAGAATGATTCTGTAGCAGGAGTATTATTATAATTTATTATCTGGGATAACTTTGCGGAGGGGCTGCTCAGTGGCGTAGTGGTTAGCACTTTCGCCTTGCAGCAAGAAGATCCCTGGTTCGAATCCTGGGGTGGGCCTGGGATCTTTCTGCATGGAGTTTGCATGTTCTCCCTGAGCATGTGTGGGTTTTCTCCGGGCACTCCGGCTTCCTCCCACAGTCCAAAAACATGCTGAGGTTAATTGAGTACTCTACATTGTCCGTAGGTGTGAATGCGAGTGTGATTGTTCGTCTGTGTATGTAGCCCTGTGACAGACTGGCGACCTGTCCTGGGTGTCCCCTGCCTTCGCCCGAGTCAGCTGGGATAGGCTCCAGCACCCCCCGCAACCCTAATGAGGATAAAGCGGTGTATAGAGGATGGATGGATGGAACTTTGCGGAGCTAAAGATATACCATGGATTAATTCAGACATGTTGGGTTTTTTTTTTTAATTTATTTGCTTTCCCCAGTAGAAGAATCCTCATAACTTTGGTCCAATGAAAACAACCAGCAGCTCAGAATTATCACTTATCAAAATAATTTCACGTCTTCTGGATGGATAGTCACATTTTCAACAGATCTTCATAGTTCCTTCATGGAATTTTGGTGACTTTTCCTTCTTTTATTCCAATGATGTTAGTCTTTCTAGCACTGAAAACTGATGCAGACATTCCTGTTCCCCTCAGGAACAACAATCACATCAGAATGTCAGTTGTCCAGAAAGTTGGACAAAAACTGTATCGGGCAGTTTTACTATAAGTAACAAAAGACACCGAGACATTTTGTCAGAGGTGTTAATGATAAATTTGAAATGTTTCTATGCCTTTCTGCTTAAAATGCCATGTTCAAAATTTCATCCATCCATCCATCCATCCATTCTCTATACACCGCTTTATCCTCATTAGGGTCATGGGGGGTGCTGGAGCCTATCCCAGCTGACTCGGGTGAAGGCAGGGGACACCCTGGACAGGTCACCAGTCTGTCACAGGGCTACATATACAGACACACAATCACACTCACATTCACACCTACGGACAATTTAGAGTAACCAATTAACCTCAGCATGTTTTTGGACTGTGGGAGGAAGCCGGAGTACCCGGAGAAAACCCACGCATGCACAGGGAGAACATGCAAACTCCATGCAGAAAGATCCCAGGTCAGGCCGGGATTTGAACTGGGGATCTTCTTGCTGCAAAGCGAAAGTGCTAACCACTACGCCACTGTGCAGCCCACGTTCAAAATGATTATTTATAATTATTTAATTATAAAACGGTTGCAGATTTGGGGGAAACTGCACTCTCTGTCCCATTCACTATGAACTGTACTGTGAAGCCGTGCTCACCGGTATAATCCTGCGGTGCCATCGGCCGTGACATGACCTTTCTGAGGGCCTCCAGCCACTCTCTCTGCTCCCTCTCCTGCTCACACATGAAGACAAACTGTCGCTCGGGGGTCTCAACCGAAACACCGCAGGTCCACTTGTTTCCCCGAGCATGCTTTGGGACGCACTCCTTCACAGAGTAACCCTTGCTCTCTGTGCCGATGAAAATCACCCCCAACTCCTCTGCATCCTGCATTAGAAACACGTGAAAAGATTCAAACACAACTGAAGACATCACAGAAATGTACTGCATGGGGTGGGGAAAGTTTCGGTCCTCACCAGCTGCCCTTTAAAGTAGAACAGTTTCCGATTTTGAGAGTCCAAAATAAACCACCTCTTTCTGAACGGCTCCTTTTGCTGTGTAGAAAAACATAAACATATTTGATGTCAACATTGCATAAAAAATAAAGTTTACATTTTCACATTTTTAACAATCAATTCTTATATTGTATGTAGTTATATTGCAGTATAACAGTATAGCATAGCATAGTATAGTGTAATGTAATATGCCATAGTGTAAGATAGTGTAGTGTCATGTAGTATAGTATAGTAAAGTATAGTGTAGTATCATATACTGTACTACAGTATGGTATAGTATAATGTAGCATAGCATAGTATAGCATAGTATAGCATAGAATAGCATGGCATCATTTAGTGTAGCATATATAGCCTAGGATAGTATAATAGTATAACAAGTGTGTTTTACTGACATTTAGTATCACATGTTTTTTGTATTTTTTTTAATGCAAAAAAACAATAAGTGAACGTACATGCAAATGAATATTTTGATTCTGAATGTTCCTGGTTTTGATCTTACTCAGCTAATGAAATCCAAACCAGTTTATTTATATTGCACAAACCAAAACAACCCAAGCTGACTAAAATCTGACAGGCAGCAACAAAAAAAGGTGCAAAAACCAAGTGATTAATTTTGAATGAGCGGCTGGACTGCTGCATGTTTGCGTATAACGTCTGCCTGAAACATAAGGCCGTGGTTTTCATATCGGGGAAGATGATTCTTAGCTGATGTTTAAAGTGTAAATTCTCACACTTTACGCCTCTTATGATAACAACTCTTACAAACGTTTTCATGCACAGTGTGGGTCTGTGTGTGTGAAAGAGGAACAGAAACACAAACTGAAATGCACTGACACACTGTTAACAAAACCACAAACATGACTTGAAAGCCTCTCTTAAAATACGCGTAATAATCAGAATAAATATAAGAATGAATCTCATGTAATAGCATTTATCTGATATAAAACTTACCAGTGGTCCTGTCTTTTCCATGTATCCCTCTTTGAGGTAGTTTCTTGTGATTTTTGGTATCAGCTGGCAAAGATAAATAACAGTACACTTGTTATATTTTAGAAAATTTAAGCAAAACAATGACATTTTGGTTTTAATTCCGATTCAGGATGCATTAGCTGTGACTAATCTGCAATCTAAGGAAAACCCTGCACTAACAGTTTGTTTTTGTATTTATTCTGAAAGGTTGAAACTTACTTCCTCATCCGTTCCAGTCGGGTACGCCGTCTTCAGGTAAGCATAGCGAGCAGCACGAATGGCATTGTACCATGTGACTATTTCCTGGAATGGAAGAAGAAATCCTGACTTTATCACAGTCAGTATAAGAACTGCCGGTTGCTGTTATTTATCCTCACACAGTCCCACCTCAGCGCTCTCGTGGTAAACATAGAGGTTCCTGGTGTGATCCTCGTCCTGGTAGGTGAACTGCAGCCCGTGAGGATGACCGATCTTCTGTGGCTGAAATGTGGCGTTCAGGTCTTTTATGGAGATGACAGCTTTAGGGCCTTTGGACTCCTTGATCACAAATATACAGATTTCAGAGTTAATACACTCTCGATCTAAATCTTAAGACCAGTTGAAAAATTGCAAGAATTTGTAATTTTGCACTGTTGGATCTTGAGAAGGTTCTAAGTAGAGCTTCAAAATACAAAAAAACGAAATGGGAGCGAGATATAAACAAACTTGAGCAAGTAATTTATTGAAGACTGCATTTAAACCCAAACATGCTTTTGTCAGCTGATCAAAAGTTTAAGACCACAGCCTTTGAAAGCCAAAATCTGCACAAAAATTTGGACTCCATTTCCTGTCAGGTATTCACACTGTCATGACCTCCTGATGGCAAAAAAGCTTTCTGTCTTTGAACGTGGTGGGATTGTTGAGGCCTCTGGCAACGCGTCATCGCTGCTGAGGTTGGACGCAGTAAGGTGGTCATTTCTAATTTCTAAAAAGATCCTATTAAAAATCCTGTAGTTAGACATTCAATAAGGATCTGGGTTCAGTTTAGGAAACATTTCGACCTGATGGACTTCTCCCTCCTCAGCCCTCTATCGTCAAAACTTTATTACAGACACAGGGTCCAAATTTTAAAAAAAACAGACAGCACACATAAGAAATGTCTAGAGCAGACAACTGTACCAGTGATGCCACAGTTCAGAATGATAACGTGTGGCACTCATTTTGACATTAGTCAGACTCTTAATGATTGTATTCTCACAGTGATTGAGCCGACAAATAAACCTATACATAGCGTTTCTCAAAACTGCATTAAATGTTTGAATCCCAGTAGAAACAAATAGGTGACTGGCACTCTCCCATCGAGGCTTCTTCAGTATTATTGTTAAACAGTCATTGTATGCCACATTAAGTTTCCTTATGCTTGATTGTTTATAGTTACACCACAAGTGAGCCGTAAGTGAGCCCAAATCACTTATTTTTGCCTCCTATTCTCAACCCTGTTTTTAAAGGTTGGCACCGAAAGGGGATTGTTCGTTTTAAAGATTTTTTTATTGATAACAATTTGATTTCATTTGACAAATTAAGTGAGAAATTTGACCTCCTTAAGTCACACTTTTTCAGATACTTACAAGTTCAGCAGTTTATCCTCTCTCAATCTCCTAACCTCCTTCGACTGCCTCAAGAAAACTTGCTTGATACTGTCCTATCCTCTAACCCTTTTAAGAAAAGACTTATTTTGAGTTTCTATGATAGGATGCAGAACTTAATGCTCACTTCCACCGATAAACTGAAGGTGGCGTGGGAGGAAGACCTAAATCTCTCTCTCTCAGCTGACACATGGTCCGTGATTCTTAAACTAGTAAACTCAACCTCTCTCTGCGCTCGTCATTGCCTTATTCAATTTAAGGTCGTTCATAGAACCCACCTCTCTAAAGCCAGACTGTGGCATGTTTATCTGGACGTTAACCCTCTTTGTGATAAATGCCACCATACTGAGGCATCCCTCAGACACATGTTCTGGCTCTGTCCCTTCATTAGTAAACGCTGGACAGGAGTATTTAACACTCTTTCTCAGATTTTTAGCATCAATCTGGAGGCTGATCCCTTGGCTGCTTTATTTGGTTTTATCGACTCAGGTCTCCACCTATCCGCTCACAGACGACACTCGCTGTCCTTTGCTCTGCTTCTTGCTCGGCGGGCAATTCTGCTGAAGTGGAGGGACCCCCGCCCACCCACTCATTCACAGTGGATGGCAGGTGTGATGTCCTGCCTTAAACTGGAAAAAATCAGATGCGCACTTAAATTCTCAACAAGAAGCTTTAATGACATGTGGGGCCCATTTCTAAACGTGTTTCATTCCATTTGAAGCAACCACTATAATTGTTTAATTACTTACCTTTCATTTCCTTAGTATGGACTGCAGTTCTCAACTCATTTACTCAAGTATACTCGACAAATCTGTGCTCATTTGCTAGGGTCACTGGCAGTGGGGGGGGGGGGGGGGGGGGGGGGGATGTTTTCTTTTTTTCTGTTTTTTTTTTTCTTTCTTCTCTTTCTTGTTTGTTTGTGATCTTGCCTTGTAATCTGCACAAATGAAGTTTTGGAACAAAAAAGTGAAGCTGTAGACCCAAAAAACCTTCACCAGCGCTGAGCCAGAGGATCCGATTGGCTGTCCATCAAGACACAGGACGATCCTCGAGTTAAATCAAGGCCATTACTGATGCTAACTGCAGTTTATTTAACAGTCAGACGACATCTGTGAGGGAATGGCTTAAGAAAGGTCCACATTTCCTTCAACACTACAAAGTTGCCTGTTTGGACTTTGCACCAAATATAAGACATTGAAAGGTAGAAGAAAGTTTTATTCCCTAACCAGAAAAATGCAACTTTGATGGTCCTGATGACAAGGAGATCCCAGTGGAAATGTTTTCTACAAGGCTCCATCATGATCTGGGGTCCTTTTCCCTGCTTCATAACAATGGAGCTTCAGGTTTGCAGGACGTCAAACGGCCGCTGGCTACGTGGAGATGTTGCAGTGGCATCCTTCATGACTGAGGGCCTCATGCTGTCATCACTGGGTTCTTCAACAGGACAACGCTGCAGTTCCCAGTAGAGCCTCACAAAGGACTTCTTCCAGGAGAATAACATCACTCTTTTGGACCATCCTGCGTGTTCCCCTGATCTAAACTCAATTAAGAACATTTGGGGATGGATGGCAAGGGAAGTCTACAGAAATGGACATCAGTTCCAGACAGTGGATGCCCTTCGTGAAGCCATCTTCACCACTTGGAGCAGCATTCCCACTGGTCTCCTGGAAACATCAAGCATGCCTAAACCAATCTTTGAAGTGATCCACAAGAACGGTGAAGCTCCTCATTACTGAGTCCTTTTTTGACACTTCTGTTTCTGTTTTGAGGGTTTTCAGGTTTTTTGAGCTGTGGTCTTACGTTTTGATCAGCTGATGATAACAGCCTATTTCAGTTTAATTGTTGTTTTCAATAAATTGCTCGGTCAGTTTTGTTTTTCTCTCGCTCCCATGTCTTCTTATTGCATTTTCTGAGCTCTACTTAGAACCTTCTTTAGAGCCAACAGTTCAAAATGCAGTTTCTTGCAACTTTTAAACTGCTGTTAAGATTTTGAGCAGGAGTGTATTCAGAGCAAGTCTGGATGCAGCTGGTTGTACACCAATTCTTGCATATGTTATTAACAAGAAATCTTGAATTACTGAGGAATTATTTAGATCGTATGGTGCAGATGAACTGTGTCAGAGCTGCAGGAAACTCACATTTTCCTTGTTGTAGTACGTCAGCGTAAATTCCCTCTCTGACAGTACGAACTTCCTCTTCAGAAACTGTGTGTTCTCTTTCCCTTTCTTCCACAGCATCCCCTCATAGAAACCTGGTGGCACACAAGTAAAACTACTGAATCACAGTTTCTGCTTTGATACGGGCAGGTTGCACTTGCAAATGTGTCAGTTAGTCAGCCAAAATATGTTGCACAGAGCGGCCACTTCTCACTTCCTGGCTCTTTCATTATGCAAATAAAAAAACAGGCTTTTCTTGCTCAGTTCTGCATACATATGAGGAACCACATTGTTTAGACTCTTTTTGCACCAACTGCCCTGCCAGGTTTTGTGAGTGAACAAGCAGTGAAATGATCACCTGTGGAGTAGGAAACTGGAGGGTACTTGGTTTCTCCTGTGAATTCTTTCCTCTCATACTTAGCTCGAATCCACTGCTCTCTCAGGACGCTGCAGTTCAAGACAAACAGATGAAAAACAGTCACACGCTTCATTAAACTCTGACCGAGCTGCAGAAATTCATCCAGATTTCACTTCTATTCTCACTAGTTGCACTTCTCTCTAATATCTCCGGCGCTGCCCAGTCAGCAGTCTAGCAGTGCTCGTAAATTCTGGCAGGATTTACCAAAAAAATCCCATCATGGCGACATAAAAAAAAGTTTTTAGAAGAGTGTCAGCATTCTGGGAAAGCGACTTACTTGCAGTCATGTTGCTGAGGCCGGTAGTAGTACGGTGGCACGGCCTTCTCATACAAAGCCTGAGCGTTGGCGTTTCCACTGGACTTCATGATCTGCCCAGAACCCCAGAACACACACATCAGGATTATGTAATTTCATCTGAAAAGCTAAAAACAGAAAAGGGTGCAGGACAAGGTAGCTCATACCTGCACTAGTTTGTCCTCCCAGAAGTCCAGCCGTATGGATTTGACCCGGCTGGAGAGGCTGCGATGGATCCCAGAGCAGTTCAGACACACAAACACTCCCAGTTCATAGGACGCCCAGTCTGGATCTGAGGATTCAAAAGCAAAACTATTTGTCCAAGTCTATGTCCACCAACCTACATCAGGGGTGTCAAACTCATTTTAGTTTAGGGGCTACATTCAATTCAATTTGATGTCAAGTATTCCAAAGCAGTAAAATCACAGAATAATGACCTCTAAATAACCACAACTCCAACTGTTTCCCTTTGTTTTAGTGCAAAAAAAAAGTACATCTGAAAATGTTCAAATTAAATGAATTATCTTTTTAAGCTAAGCTAAGCTAAGCTAAGATAAGATAAGATAAGATAAGATAAGAAAGCGTTCTTGTTATTATACACAGTGTACAATGAAAGTCCGGATGACTTCCTCCCTTTTAAACATACAAGATAAAAAGGAAAAGCACTCAGAGAGTGAAATATTCTGCCAAGGCTCCTCAGTGGAATCATTTCCGATGGCTGAAATCTTGAAAAAAATTGTGGTAGAAATCATGACAGCATAGAATGTGTCCATTGGGTATAGATGTACTAACAAACAAAATGACCTTGTGCTGAGCACAGGCGTGTGTTCTGCATGTGTACGTTATGTACGGATACTAAATCACGTGACCTAAACATGTAGCAGGTGGAGGGAATTGATGGGACTCAGAAACACCTCCACAGTTTAATCAGTTGTTCCTTGGATCATTTCTGACGGATAAGTCCTGATAAGTCCTCAGTGGTGGATTTGTAGTAGGATCACAATCAGCTGATGTAGTGTTCACTTGTTGTCATGGTTACAGTGACCCCCTGCCGCTATCTGGCAATGATACAGAAATCTTTAACTAATCCATGGATCCAGACTATAAGCCGCATCACTGCCAGAATCTAATCACTTGGTCCTTGTGTCATTTCTGACCTTCACTGAAACTTTCATCCAAAACTGTTTGTCTGTCTTTGAGTAATGTTGCTGCCAGACAGACAGACAGACAGAGAGACAGACAAACTTACACCGATCATCACATAACTCCGTAGTCCATTGGTGGAGTAATAAGTTAAGAAAATAAAGGAGAATGAAAAAGAGTGCAGTAAAAGACGCAAACAGAAATCTCTACCAAAAAATGCACAAAAAATAAGTCTAGAAACGATTTAAAATTTCCAATTTGCAGTTAATATCTTCTCTGTAATTTTTACACTTTGAAAAATCATCCAGAGGGCCGGATTGGACCCTCTGGACGGCCAGTTTTGGTCTGCGGGCCGCATGTTTGACCATCCTACATGGGAAAACCTCAGTATAATAGTATCCGTTCATCTTATCTAGTTTACTAAATGTAAACAAATACAAGTACAATACAACTTAAATGTCCTCACCTGTTGTTTTCAGAAAATTTTAGGGCATAAAAACACAACACGTGGCATTCTGAAATCAAATGATGAGTTCGTACAACTCATTAAATCAAATTAAAACAAAACTGGCATTTAAACAGACTTTCTAAGATGAACAAACATGACAGAAGTTTGAGGTGTGCCTTTATTACACATTAAGTAAAGCTATAGTTGATTTTTTTCAATATGAGTCACTCAGCGACTCATAATTTATCTCAAAGATTGTTTTTGTACCGACTCTAATAATAATAGTTGAGGAAAAGTTACAAAAGAGAAAAAAAACAGTGAAAGCCTTTAACCACTTGTCAAGTTGAGTTCATTTAAATGAGTTAATCTGGATTTTTACAGCTCATAAGTTGAATTTGAACCAATTAAATGCAGTTAAATTATATCTTTAAGACAGCAGAGGAAGCTGAATGAACTTAATATGATTTAAAGTGTAGTGAGGCTGAAATAACTATGAATATGCGACATGAGACTAAACTTTTATTCTGAGACATGTCCTCCAGAGTGGACAGTTCAGTGTAGAATTACAGTACTTTATAAATGACACCAACAAAACTCCTAGATTGCACCACATCATTCTAAAAATACAATAATATTGAGAGACAGTAAAAGTTAACTTGAGGTTTTTTGCATCTGATTATCTACTTTGTGTGAATGTCCCGCTGATTAACAGATAAACTGAGCAGTAATAAGCCAGACCGGTTCTTTGTGTCTCACCCGGCGCTCCGCAGTCCGCGCACCGGCTGTTGTCCTCCAGCTTCACCAGTTCCAGTAAGATCTTTTTGTTTCGCTCACGGTTTGCCATTTCGGTGCGCAAAAATCAGGCTCTCTTCTCAAACGACGACGGATCCGGCGGTCGAAACTCAGCATGTTGGTCACATAGTCTGACAGGGCGGCTGAGAAAACGTCCATATGAAACTTGGAACTTGCGACAGATGAGCTGCTGATGTCTCAACAGCAGCAGAGACCTTCCTCCTGTGGGGCGTCCAGGAGGAAACAACGATGTGGTTCAGTTCAGGGGAGGTCCTTTATGACAGACCGCCTCCCTTCACAGTGATGTAGAGATAAATAACCCACAAACCTGGTTCCTTTTAAGGACTCAATCACGGTCAGTTCTATTTTTAACAAAAATGTACAAATAAAGACTCTTTCATGTCAAAGTGAAACTGATTCACCACCTGCAAGTCACTATTTATTAGACTGTCATGCTGATGCTTCAGTTTTGAGTAAAGCACGGTGGTGGAAGCATCATGCCTCAGACTGGTGAAGAACCTTTGGTCAGAATCCAGTCATTTTTTGCAAGGTCTTCCCAAGCTCAGCATAGGTGTCTTGGTGGCCTCCTCCTCAAGTTTCTTACTTTCATATTTTAAGGACCTGCTCTCACTTGTGAACCATATTCCCTCTGTATCTGTATGGACCCGAAGGATTTAAATCAGGCTATAAAATGGGAGCATTATCCGTTGCTGACTGTTGAAGAAGTAGTGTCCCGCATGCCAAATGCGAAATACTTCTCAGTATTAGATGCTAATCAGGGCTTCTGGCAG
This sequence comes from Acanthochromis polyacanthus, assembly GCF_021347895.1. Taxonomy (NCBI): domain Eukaryota; kingdom Metazoa; phylum Chordata; class Actinopteri; family Pomacentridae; genus Acanthochromis; species Acanthochromis polyacanthus. The sequence continues at coordinate 29,005,225 of NC_067133.1, read as the reverse complement.
ATAAAACTTGATAAAGATAGCTCAAAGTTGTGTACATTTAACACCCCAATAGGAAGATACAGATTCCTACGTTTGCCATTTGGGATTTCATCTGCACCTGAGGTATTCCAAAGAGCTGTTGCACAGATGATTGAAGGACTAGAAGGTGTGGTAAATATTATTGATGACTTGCTAGTGTGGGGAGACTCTGTGGAGGAGCACGACCACAGACTGGAGAAGCTTTTGGAGAGAGCCAGGAAATACAACCTGAAACTTAACAAGTCCAAGTGCGTTATAAGGACAAATGAAATAAACTACATTGGACACAAACTCAGCAGCAGTGGACTGAGACCAGATGAGGAAAAGGTGAGAGCAGTGACACAGCTACCATCGCCAGAGAACAAGCAGGAACTGCAGAGGTTCATGGGCATGATCCAGTATCTTGCCAAGTTCATACCAAACTTGTCAGACATCAGTACTCCTTTAAGAAAGCTGCTTGAAGGTGACATAGAGTGGCACTGGGAGGAAGCACAAAAGGAAAGTTTTGAGTATCAGCTGGTCACCAATGCCCCAACGCTGAAGTTTTATGATGTGAACAAACCAGTCGCGCTGTCAGTGGATGCCAGCTCTGAAGGGATCGGTGCAGTTATTCTGTAGGATGGACAACCTGTAGCTTATGGGTCAAGTGCTCTCACTGACTGTCAGTGCAGGTACGCGCAAATAGAAAAAGAGTTACTTGCTATTGTCTATCATTTGTTTAGGTGTTTCTGGGAGCCCATAGCGCTACGTTTCGGCTGCTTTTAGGCCTTCTTCAGGCGTGGGTCACCCGTTCCCTTCTGAGCTGCTTCCCCTTCGAAATTTATCCCAGAATGAGCTTCCTGTGTCTGTCCTTCTATTTATGTCCTGATGTCTCCGCCCCCTTTCCTCCGTTCCAATTTTCGTGCGTTTGCTGTTTTAGGTTTCTAATTGTTCCTAATTTGTTTTTTTTAATTTTTGCTTTCATACTAATTGTTTTTTCTTCTGTTTTGCAGGTTTTCCACATTCAAAATAACATTATAAAATTGTATTTTTGTTTGATAAAAAAAATGAGAGCTAGTGATGTTGAAGGTTGATCATCCAGCTGATGTAACAATTTAAAACACGTTTTTGTGTGGAGAGGACTTGACTGCCAGTGGATGATATTAAAGAGAATGAAAGTTGAAAAATATTTGCAGCAATATTAAATGAAAGGCATGCATAAGGAGACATTGATATTTACCATATAAGCAAAATGAGAAAAATATTAGTTTTTTTTTTAGCATTGCATATGTACTGTAATTAAAAATGCATTCATGCTGATGTAATCTGTTTTTTCTTATCTCACTACAGGAAAGCTACAGGATTGCCATTCAGACTGAAGACATGATTGAGGATTTGGTAAAAAACCTAAGAAGTGACGATGATGAGCTACAAATGCATTGTGCCAGTGCAATCTTTAAGGTATGTAATTTCTTTGGGTCTATGCATACTAAACAACACTTCATAAAAATGAAACAAAAGCACATAAAAAGGGATATGAACTAAAACAAAACTGAGGCATCTCTTAACCCTCGTATCGTCCTGCAGGTCAAAATTGACCCGTTTTAGTTTGAAAATGTGGAGAAAAAAATATTTTCACAGTGAAACTTCCGATGTCTACATTTTCAACATTTCTGGAAATCTTTGAACATTTTTGATGGAAAAAAAGAAATGTTCGATTTTTTAAGAACAATCACAAAAAATCAACCAAAATTCAGTGAATTTTGGTTGATTTTTTTCTGAATGTTCTTAAAGAAAATAGAAGTTTCACTAATATATATGTAATCATTTTAGAAATTTTTAGGATTTTTTTTTGGAAGATGTTTACTAATTTTTTGAAAATAATTACAAGGATTTTCTTGCCAAATTAGTTTTTTTCTTTTAAATAAAAAGTTTGGAATTTTCTTCCTGAAGGTTTTGCAATTTTTTTAGAAATTTGGGGATTTTTTTTGCTGAATTTTTGGATTTTTTCAGACAAGGAAGCAATATATTTTGATGCCACAAATGAGGACAACACGAGGGTGAATGATGGATTTAACTGGACTCCAACAGATGTACTTCTATTGAAGTAACATTTTCAATCCAGGATTTTTACTTGTAATACAGTACTTCTATTTAGGTAAAGGATGTGAATACTTCCTGCACTGACATATTTAATTGAGCACAACAGTGAGACCGTTTCATGATTTAGTTGTGATAAACCTTTATTTGGTTACAACACAAAACCCACTATGAATAATGTCAATAATGTACATTCAGTATTTAAGGCTGAAAAAATAAATCCCTGTGATGAATGTAAAAGTGGCATTTCTGGTGAACAAAGGCAGCAGAACCCTCTGTCAGAAGCTGCTGGTGTTTTATAAAGTATGACCCAGGATGATGATAATTTACACACAGTCTATTTTACACGATAATCTCTGTTACACATCATGAATCAGTCACACTTCAACGTCTAAAAAACACTTTGCCAAATGCAAAGTGCCAATAAGTGAGGCTACAAAGCTACTGTACAAAAACACAACCCTCCAGATTCATATTATAAAATGAACAAAGCTGCAAAAGCACCAGGTAGCATGTGAGGGTTTTTAGTTGTGTGCTCAGAGTCAGTCACTTCCATGCTGGTAAAATGTGTAGAAAACATCCTCAGACAACTACAACCATAAAAAAAAGTCTGATTTAAGACCTGTAATCAAGTGCCTTCTTCCATCTGACAGTTTATACAACATTAAAGTATTTATTTGAGCCTGTGCGTGACCATGAGGACACTGCTTCTTCTCTGTAGATCACAGGAAATCTTCAGCAAGGCCCTGCAGAGTGCTTTTGGCAAGACCCAAGTGGATCGCATCAAGATAGTGCAGGAACCTGGAGGGAGAGAAAAGTTTAGTGTTTGTTCAATAAAATGCAGCTCTTTTGTGTCACTTTTTAGACGTTTTTGCCTCATTTTGGTTGTTTTTCACCTCTTTTGTGTCATTTTTCAGCTACTTTAGCCTAATTTTGGCTGTTTTCATCCTTTTGTATCACTTTTTCGATATTTTTTGCCTCGTTTTGGTTGTTTTTCATCTCTTTTGTGTCACTCTTCAGACATTTTTGAATATTTTGGCTGTTTTTCACATCTTGCGCCTCACTTTATAGATTTTTTCCGTTTTTACCCCTTTCTATCACTTTTTTTGCCTTGTTTTGGTTGTTTTTCACCCCTTTTGTGTCACTTTTAAGATATTTTTTCCCTGTTTTTACCCTTTTCTGTCACCTTTTTGCCTTTTTTTGGATGTTTTTAACACTTTTGTGTCACTTTTTAAACATCTTTGCCTCGTTTTGGTTGTTTTTCACCTTTTTCGTGTTCCTTTTCAGACATTATTGCCTCATTTTGGTAGGTTTATTTACCTCTTTAGTGTCGCTTTTCAGACATCTATGTATTTGTAGGTGTTGCATGCATGCACTGCTTTGCATCTGGTCGCACCCTGACACAGTTATTTTGGAGCCTGGTGTCAAAACAAAACCTAAACATCATCTCCACCACATCCTGCCCATCCAGTAAACCTAAAGCTGCTGCTGCTGCTGCTGACCAGAACGCTTTCTGCACACTCACCTTCGCTTCACTTTTTCTCGCTCCTTCAGCTGCTCTGATCTGCAGATGCTGCGTAGGATTGGTAAATAGTCCAGAGCCGCTGCTGGTTTGTTGCCACATACTCCTTTCAGCATCAGACTCTCCATCACTTCTCTCCTCCGCCGGACCAGCCTGGAACCAGACAGATGTTCATCCAGCTAAACTGACTGAGGTTAAAATGAGAACAGTTCTACAGTTTTGTGTAAATTTTATCCACAGCGACGTACATGTGAGAGTAGATACGACACCGGCAAGGATCTAGTCAGGAGAAACCAACCTGGATGAAAGCCATAAAACAGGTTCTAGAGTGATAATAGGACCGTGGTGTCTACAGGCAGTGCAGGAGGAGACAGGAATTATTTTAAAGGGTGTTCAGAGAAGAGTCTTTTCTTAAAGACTGAGAGGAACTCCCTCACTAGTCTCTTTCATATAACTCTTTTAATCTTTTCTTAAGAACCTTTAGCTACAGGGAGGGAGTGTAGACCTGGATGACAGTGTTCAGGCAGGAGGGAGCCGTTTTCATTGTGGTTTTGTGTCAGAGTTTTGAGTTTTATGCGGCAGGAACTGAAAGCCAGTGAAGCGAGCTGAACAGCGGGGTGACATGAGCCGTTCCTGGCTGGCCGAAAACCATTGTTGTGGTTTTGAATGCACGTGTAAAAGTTTTGAATTTTATGTAGCTGGAAGCCGCATAGTCTCATGCATCAACTGCTGCAGCTTCTTACTGGAGGCCTCCCCTCATGCACAGTCAAACCTCTGCAGATGATCCAGAACGCAGCAGAACGTCTGGTTTTCAACCAGCCAGAAACAGCAAATCCAAAACTCTCACACTTGCATTCAAAACTACAGTGAAAACAGCTCCCTCCTCCCTGAACTCTCATCCAGGTCTACACTCCCTCCCTTCCTGATCCAGCCTCCACAACAGGGCCGGTCCACAGCTGGACTCTCCTCCTGTGGGGTTCCCCAGTGGTGGAACCAGTTACCAAACTGTGTCTTTAAGAAAAGATTAAAACCAGCTCTACTCTGAACACCTTTGCACTTGACAGATTACGTGTGCACTTTGTTTTATGGCTCTTATCCAGGCTGTTTTCTCCTGACTCGCTGATGTTGGATCTCCTCTCAGATGTACGTCGCTGTGGATGAAAGCTAAATGAAATTGTAGAAGTGTAGGAGTGTAGGCCAGTGAAGCGCTCTGAACAGCAGGGTGAATACTGAACATGATCATAATGTGTGACACTGTGTGAAGACTCACTGTGGCTGACAGAAGCCGTCCTGAGTGAAGCTGTAACCGTCCCGATGAGCCGCCACAGGGAGGCTGAGTTCAGCTGCAGCCTCTTTTCCCAGCTCCCCTCCTATCTGCTGGACCTTCTCCCACGACTCTGACACTGAAGCCCGACACTTATGGAAGCTCAGAGCCTCCACAGCCGCCTGGATCTCCAAGACATGACCTCCCGTCATCCAGCTTCCTCCGTCAGCCTCAACCCTCAGCTCATCCGTCATCCCATCTTTGAGGACTGCACTGACAGGAGACGCTCTTCTGTGGAGGTCAGCTCCATGTGGGTGGAACATCAAGGACGAGTCCATGTAGGACATGTTGTCAAAGAAGTCTGCTATCGACTCCAGACACTGTGACACCGGGAGGCTCTTCTCTCGTTCTTCAGGAGTCAGAGGCTTCTTCTTTAGTGAAACTGAAGTGTCTTTGGTCTCCTCTTTAGCCTGAGCAGCGCTCTGCTGCTTGGAGAGAGACAGAAATTCATCTTCTGAGTCTGACTGCAGGCCGCCCTGGTCAGCTAGATGGTGTTGCCTCTTGTTCTTCCTCATTCTGGTGGACACTTTGACTGGACTGCCATCTTCTGAGGACTCAGCTAAATCAGTCGAGTGCATCAGCCTATCGGGGGGCATCGAGTCTGGCTGCAGGCAGGTGAGTGACGGCTGCTTCTTTCTGTCTTGTGATACAGGGACGCTCTGCTCCGGTTTAAATGTGGAGGTGGTCAGCTGTGTGAGGGGCAGAGGTAAGAGCTTCTCCATGTTGGAATAGAGCAGGTCGACTCCTCGTTGTCGGCTGTCTGTCAGCAGCTCCCAGGAAACCGCCTCCTCTCCTGGACTTTGCTGAAACAACATAAACCCGGTTAATCTCCATTTATTGTAAAACAGCTGCAGCTTAAAGTCCTACAAGAAATGAATCATCATCATTCATCAACATGGCCTCCAAAAAGTCTTATTTGAAATATTTTGTCAAATTATTCCTCTTTTTGTTTTGCATTTACAGGTCACACTAATGATAATTTCACTAGAATTATCCTTTTTTTCCCTCTCAGATTTATTATCATTACTCAGATAAAGAATCTTCCAGGGTAATTCTGTGTTAAGAAGATGGCCATCTGTATGGGATCCTAATAAAGGCTAAAGCCTGAGCTGGACTGTAGAGACTGATCTGTGAAGAATATTGTGTTTCAAATTCTAAGAGAAAAGATGCATCTATTTGCTGTTGTGCAGCTACACATCTTCAAAGTCAGAATATTTCTGTAGACCAGGGGTGTCCAACATGCGGCCTGCGGGCCAAAACCGGTCCTCCAGAGGGTCCAATCCGGCCCTCAAAGAGTAAAAACTACAGAGAAGACATTGACTGCAGATTGTAAATTAAAAACGATAAATATAAAATAATTTCTAGACCATGACAAGTTGTTTTGGTCATTAAGTAAAATACTAGATTGTTCTTTGTTCTTTTGTTGTTTTGTGTCTCATTTTTGTTGGGTTTTTTTTGTCATTTGTCTCATGTTTTTGTCATTCTCTCATTCTTGTTGTATCGTTTCCTTTTTCTCTCGCTTGTGGTTTTTGTCTTATTTTTGTCATTTTGTGTTTTGCTTTATTGTTGTTTTTGCCGTTTGTGTTTCATTTTGTCACACTTGTGTTGTTAGTCTGTTTTTTGTCATTTTTTGTGTCTTTTTTGTTTCATGTTGTCTAATTTTTAGATAAAATGTGATCTGGCAGTTGTAATGTGTAAATGATAACTTGAGGTATAATGTTGTTGCTGAAATTTAATTTATTTTTCTTTTAAAATTTCAGGTTGTTCATAATGTTTTGTAAAAAGATAATTCCTTAAATGTGAACATTTCAGAATGCACTTTTTTTGCACTAAAACAAAGGAAACATGTGGAGTTGTGGTTCTTTATAGGTTATTATGCTGTGGTTTTACTGGTCCGGATCACTTTAGATCAAACTGGGCTGAATGTGGAGCTGAACTAAGATGAGTTTGACTCCTCTGCTGTCGACCATTTAGTGTAACTAACTGTCAAAATGTTTGCAACCTGAAGTATTTGCATTCGATGCTGACTTTTAAAAGATTGCTGCCTTTGCACACAATGCTAGATGGAAGCTGAACACACCAGTAGGAAGGAGTTTAACACTTTTAAACCTGTAAAATTAAGTAACTTTAACATAAATACAATCATGTGCTTCATTACGATGCATTAGCTGTGCTGAGCAACGTTAAGTCTGATAATAGAAATAAACTTTTTAGAGAAGCTTTATGAGACTTAGTGCCACATGTGTGAACCGTAAACAAACAGGATTTACTGGGCTATAAATCCAGTCTTGTGGCTCTTTTAGCAGGTTGTTGCGTGGTAATGTGTTAAATGCAGTTTACCCTGAGCAGCTCCCAAACATCTGCCTCTGGTTTGACGTTCAGCAGACCCAGTTTGCTCTCAGTGCAGCCGGTGTCACAGGGAGGCAGAACCGAAACATCTGCTGCCTCTTCAGCCTCTGGCTTTAGTTTAGCTTTTCAGACAAAAAGAGGGGAAAACATTTAAAACATTCAACAAAAAAGGAGAAACACTTACATTAGAGGTTATTTATGATGTAACACCTAGCAGGGTTTATTGTTTATTGTTTATTTATAAAGATTCCCATTAGCCACTGAAAATCAGTGTCTACTGATACAGGGTACAGACAACGATGTTGTTATTCAGACAGCTCATTTTCTTACCGTTTTTGGAAGTCTGCCCTGATGGTTCTGCACCACGGCGCCCTCCTGAGCTGCGAGTCCAGAACTGCAGCTGCAGTAAACTCTGCCTGATGTCGCAGCTGTTGAGTTTAAGCAGAGAGCTGATGTCCGACGGGTCCGTCCTCATGTCCTCGGCCAGACACAGCAGCTGCAGGTAGCTGCTAACGTTCGACTGGAGCAGGGAGACAAGAGGATAAACGAAGCTTTAAATTAAAATGAAGCCACAGTGAACAAAACAATCAGGTTCAGGAATACTGCACTCACCAGAGAGGGCGTTTTAAAAAGAATTTCTTCAAAGCTTCCATCAAACATGGAGCTGAAAGCTGGATCTGAAGAACACAGGAGATTTATTGTAGACTCAGAGACATGACGGTGCAAAAAATAAAATAAATGACTTCTGCTCATACTAACCGCTGGTGGTGAGGATGACTGGCCTCTTGGTCGTAGTCATGAATGTCTTGATGGCAGCTAGAAACCCTGAGTCATCGTCAAAAATAACGTCCACTTCTTCAAACAGGATGAGCGACGTGGCCGTCTTCTTGCTCTGTTCTTCGCTGTTCTTCTCTTTCGGGGTGGCAGCTGCTGATAACTTGGTAGTTTGCTTACCGACACCTTCATTGGATTTTTTCTTGGAAGCAGCTACAAGAAGAGATGAGAGTGATGGGGAAAAAATGGAAAAACCTGACGATGAAAAGCTTTGCATGGAGGCTGGATCATCAAACAGATTTAAAATTCACAATAAATCTACAATTCAAACGTTTGGGGTCACTTAGAAATGAGTCATTTTTGAAGGAAAAACAGCTTTGCTCAATGATCACATTAAATGAATGATAAATCCAGTGTAGACATTGTTAATGTGGTAAATGACTATTGTAGCTGGAAACAGCTGATTTTTAATGGAATATCTCCATAGGGGTACAGAGGTCCAGCAACCATCACTCCTGTGTTCTAATAGCCTAGCTCTTACGGCGCAAGGGTCTAGTTTCCCTCGACAGGGAGGGAGGCGGGCTAAAAGGTTGTCTATCAAATCACTCTGCAGCAGTTGGGTAGGTATACAACCAATCAGCACAACGAATAGGCTGACGTAGTTCCTAGAGCGCCGGAAATCAGAGGATGCGGGAGTTCGGTGAAGCCTTATTTATACAGTCAATGGGTGAAGCTCAAGTATATTACTGACATGTTAACAGAAAGATTATTCAGAGTCGGTGCTAATGGAGCTCAACGACTGTTGTTGTTTTTGTTGTCGACCCTGACAGAGAATTAAATTCGTTGCCGTGGGTTGTCTAGCGCGGCTAGGCTAGTTGTTTCTGTCAGAATCGTCACGCCTCTGTCGTCACTTAGTTACGCCCGCCTTCTGACTCTACACTTCATGGTGATTCGTCGGGGGTAACTAGACCCTTGCGTCGTCAGAGCTGGGTCTAGCGAGGCTAGGCTAGTGTTCTAATGCTACATTGTGTTAGCTAATGGTGCTGAAAGGCTCATTGATGATTAGAAAACCCTTGTGCAGTTATGTTAGCACATGGATAAAAGTGGGAGTTTTACTGGAAAACATGGAATTGCCTGGTTGAACCCAAACCTTTGAACAGTAGTGTATATTTACCTGTTTTTTCAGCTTTCGTAGTGTTCGGTGGCTCCTTGTTGGCAGGTTGACAAATTTTAAAGAAGTTGGCTAAAGAGGTCGGAGCCAGGTTTCCTCTTTTGGAACCTCTTGGTGACTGAGGATGTTTCCTGGGAGAGGAAACCACCCTGCGAGGAGAGTTAACCTTCCCTGAAAGACGAAGAAGGCAGAGCATAAGCTTATGCTCGGTCTCCATAAAACAGATCATTTCCCACTCATGAGAAACTGTGTTCTCTGCACTTACTTGGAGATGTTCCAGGTCTGACGGATCCAGCACTGCTGCTGGTGCCATAGCTGTTGAAGTAGGTGGGTTTGTGGGCGTTGACCCCCTGACTGTCCACCTGGTGGGACTGAGTTGCTTCTTTCAGCTGCGACAGAATAAGACGGCCACTTCGCTGAGACGAAGCATTCACCTCAAACACCTTTAGAGGGAATATGGACACAGTTATGAGGCCATCAACCCACCAAACGACGCTGTTTAAACTGCACGCCAAACATTTATTGAACAAAATTAGGAAACGGCAAGCAACATTATAAGGATAGAGACCCTAGAATGTATCGTCACAACTGGAAAAACGAATGGGAAGAGAAGCCGAGACAGACAGAGAATGAAAATGACAGGACTGACATCACGACTACACATGGAACAATCAACAGTCACAAGTCACAAAGCAAAAGATTGGATTAGACAGACAGAAATGACCGCCTACACTGAATGGCATGGACTGATTGATTGATTGTCAAACAGTGGTACCTTGAAGCCGAGCTCCTGAGCACAAGCGTAGACTGCAGCCGTCTTTCCAACTCCAGTGGGTCCTGTGATGAGCATCGTATTACACAACATGTCCTCTGAATCCTGGGAGTCCTCCTCTCCACAGTCCCAGTCCGAGTCTGCACACAAACAAACCACAGTGGAGTCAAAACAAACATCCATCCATCATCTACACACCGCTTAATCCTCATTAGGCTCACTGGGGGGCTGGAGTCTGTCCCAGCTGACTGAGGGTGAAGGTTCACCTGGACAGGTAACAGTCTATCACACGGCTAACCGCAAACGCAAACCGGGGATCTTCTGGCTGCAAGGCGACGGTGCTAACCACCATCTACTGTGCAGCCCCAAAACAAACAGCAGAAGAAGAAAAGACCAGCATTCTTCTACTCTCTCACCGTTGCTGCCTTCCTCTAGTTTCTTGTCTTTCTGCTTTTTTCTCTCTTCTCGGTCTGCACGGAGTTTCCATTCCTTCAGCCAACTGGACAAAAACAAAAGGATCCATGCAGTCAACAAATATCCCAAACACAGTGATCACCGTTTTACAGCTACAGGTGTGTTTCCTCACCTGTGCAGCCTCCTCACTGAGGCGCCGTTGTCTATAATGTCACTGGAGTGCTGAGGCTGGTATTTGTCCGTCCACAGCACGTCCTCCTTCACCACATCTGCAGGAAAATGAAGTTTCAGGAGGTAAACTGGGGTTTGCAATGACCAACAAAACAGGTTGCATGTTCTACACACATTTAACACACTGTTATAAGAAGCCGCTTTAACAACGAGGATACAAATGACCTTACTACCAAACCTCTTAAATGAAATGTGTCTGACCGGTTTAGTGGATGAGTTATTCACACACATGTTTTGTTTAGATAATAATACACCGTCTGCAGTGAAGTGGTGGCTTCTCCTGTCTCCGTTCAAGAATTTAGATGCATTTGACTCTCTGATAACAAGAACTGACCTCATTTGCTGATTGCCTGATTTCAGCTTCCTCACATGTAGTTTTGCCTGTTATATATTTATATCAGAATTACATGATTCAATCCACACATTTTGCCTCCACACCTTTGCTTCCAGCTCCCAAAATGACGTCGTCTAGTATTAACACAGAGTCCTCCTTGGCTGGAATGGGAGAAGGCTTCGCGTTCTCCTCCTCCAGCTTGGACCTCTGAGCTCGTCTCGTACGTCCTCCTCTTCTCGTCGGCTCTGGTTCTGCCGTGGAGATGTTCTCTTCTGATTGGCTGGATCGCTGCTTCTTAGCCACCTTCCCTGTGTTTTCCCCGTCGTCGTGCCTCCTCTTCCTCTTCCCTCCTGCTGATTCGGCTGGCAGCGGGGTGCTGGTAGTTCTGGTTAAAGCTTCTGGTTCTAGTAAGCAAAAAAAAGGGAAATTCTGAACTTATTAACCAATCTGACCCTGATAAAAATGACAAAAGAGATTGTGTTTAACCAGGGCCGGCCCTAGGACTTTGGTGGCCCTAAGCAAGATTTTTTTTTGTGGCCCCAAAACATGCACAGGGCAACTACCAAATCACGTGCACAGCTTGTAATTGGGTTAAAACACACATGCACATGATTAACAGCATTAACAGATTTATGTTTTATTGGAATAAAGACAGGGACAAAATGCGAATCACACACTTATTGTGGTGTGGCCCCCTCTAGTGGATGTGGCTATAAACAACGGTATAGAGTGTTTATGCCAGCGGCCGGCCCTGTGTTTAACAAGCTAGAATAGACCGTTGCTGCAGCCTGATGCTTTGCAGTTAAACAGCTCTAGGTTTTCTCAGTAGCAGCTCATCGGACACCGACCTGAAGCCGCGAACTGCTGCTGATGTTCAGTGCGTCTCTTCAAGAAGTGAGTGATGAACTTCTGTGCAGGAAACTGAGGGTTGGAGGTGCTGAACTCCTCGATGAGAAGCTGACGAACACTTTCAGAGATCTCAGGTCTCCAACCGGAACCCTGGAAAGAGAAAGAAAATACTGCGATTGGTTTATTTATCCCATAGAACATCTCAGACAAACCTATTAATGAGACAAATGTGTCATAAGATAGGAAGGAGTGAGCCTGGACAACTATTTCAACACACCCTTTCACAGAAGCTCCTACAGGCAGGAATCGTCTTCACACAAAGAGATCCACCAACAGATGGAAGCGGTTTGGATGTTCGGTTACTAAACTCCTTCAGATGGCCCAGTAATGAAGACTCGGGCCACGACAGACTCCAAAGACGGCAATCTGTGAAGAAACAACAATTTTGTCTTTACCCACAAGCTTAGCCCGTACCTTCAGAGCTACAACATTTATATTTCTATGAAGGAGTAACGTACCATTTGGTGGCTGCGCCGTGTGTGCGACTGGCTGGAAGGTGGAACAGGAGAGCGAGTACGCCTCCTTCGTGGCAGCCGTCTTGGCGATCTGTTTTCTAAAGGACTCAGGCAAACCGCTCTTTAGGAATTCCCGACGCGCCCTGAACTGCTCGTCATCCTGGGAGTTCTCGGAGCCCTCGTGGCTGCTCTCATCGAAGATGGAAATCACGGCCGACGCCCTGCGAGGAGCCTTCTCCTGGCCCAAAGAGGCCACTTTGGAGCGTGTCACACATTAAACACAAAACAGTCAGACGACGTTAGAACACAATAACGACACAGAATAATTTATATTAGCGCGTGAAGGACTACCTGGGGCAGCCTTGGTGTCTTTGCCTGAAAGTGCAGCTTTTCCCAGAACGTCGTTTAGGCTGCGTAAAGGCTTCTGGGTTGTGTTCTTTTGAGGAGCATCAGTCTGGTCCTCCTCCACACAGATGATGGCATCCTGATAAAACAAATTACACAATAAAAAATAAGAAAAGCACTCAGAAAGCACAGCACTCCTCCAAGGCTGTTTATTCTCCCATGTGTCACTGTCAGAACTGCAGCATTTGTTCATCAGTTGGTCTTCAGCACTAATAAAAACCCACCGTCTGCAGACACTTCTGGTACCAGAGGTTCAAATCATATTATCAGTCATTCGGAACAAATTTTCTGTTATTGCAGGAGCGTTTCGACATGTTTCAAACTTTTTTTGGAACAATTCCTCACTCATTTTGGACAAATTTCAAGTAATTTTAAACAAGTTTTGAGTCATTTAGGACATTTCCTTCATTTTAGACCCCCTATGTACTCATTCCTGACAAGCTTTAAATTATTTTAGACACATTCTAAGTCTGCTTGCACAAGATTTTGTCATTTCAGATGAGTTTTGAGCACTTTAGAACAATTTTTTTGTCATTTTTGACACATTTTAAAGAAATTTTGGACACCTTCTGAGCCATTTAGGAGAAATTTTCTGTTACTTCAGGAGTGTTTTGACATGTTTCAAGCCACATCACTGTCAAAATCGAATCATTTGGTCCTTGTGTCATTTCTGAACTTCCCTGAAAATTTCATCCAAATCCGTTAGTCCGTTTTTGAGTAATTTTGTTAACAGAGAAACCAGCGCAGATCGTCACACACCTCCACCGCGTTCCTTGGCAAAACAATGAAAAGAGTAAATGTATGAGAGACGTTTGCTTCAATTTTTGTGTTTTCTTGTGAACATCAAATATGTATGAACCTGATATTTTAGAGCCAAATGTGCAGAATTTATGTCCTGCATCCTGTAAACTAAAAGCCAAACACCCCAAAACAATCTCTGAATTGATTCGTGATCAATCTACTGTTTCTGTTCATCTATACAGTACTTTTAAAACTGGTTTTAAATTCAAAAATCAGTTTCCAGTTCCAAATAACAAAGAAAAATCTATCGCTAAACCAGACATTTTAACAAGAGCACTGAAGATAAAATAAATTATGAAGTCCAAACAAGGCTGAGACTTTAATCTGAACATCATGTTTAAATACATTTGTGTACTTAGGTTTGGATGGCAGGTTAAATGAATCCGACTATATTACGTGCCGTAGCTCATGTTTCTTCCATCTGTACAATAATCTTATTTCTGCCTCCTCACTTTAAAACTATACAGTAATGATGGTAGTTTATCTTCCTCGCTGCCGGTCCACTGTACCTCGTCTTCACAGGAGCTCCTCCTGACGGACGCTTCGGTTCGTGACGACCGCCTTAAGCTGCTCTTCTCCTCCGCTGAGCCTTTCTTATTTTGCTGGATCACTTTGGCTTTTTCCACTAATTTCTTCGCCTGCTTCCTTTTCTTAGACTCACTTGATGTCTGAAAAAAGAGATCAGAACAACATCTAAACACTGCATGTCAATCTTTTTAATTAATAAAATGTAGAATACAAACACGCCATACTTACTTTCATCGTGTTTATGCCACTTCCTCCTTCAGTCTTGGAAGCATTTCTATGGACTCTGGTAAATTTAATCCTTATGCAGAAACAGAAATAAAACAATTAGAGCATTAACAAAACAGGGAACATTTAAAATACATTACAGATGCACAGCTTAATAAATGAAAAATTAAATTAACTGTATTTTTGTTTACCTGATTGGACTTTCTTCTTCATCCGGTGGAGACAACATCTCAGCTACGAAGACGCCTCTCTTGGACTTGCGAGTCTTTGGAGTGGACACCTCTGCAGGGCTGTCCGGAGGTGAAGCAGCGTCTGCAGCATCCTTCATCTCATTCTGCTTCCTGGTTCTTCTCACAGGAGCTCTTGGAGTGGTTTCAGGAGCCGGTTGGACGGCAGCCGGACGTCTGGATCTCCTTGCAGCAGGAACAGATGGGGCTGAGGTGACAGGAGGCTCCTTTGTTTTGTCCTCAACCTCAACAACCGTGGTCGCTTCTTGTTCTTCTACAGCAGGAGGAGAGGTGGACGTCGCCTCCTTTTCCTCTTCAGCTTTTTTTCTGCCTCGTTTTGCTGGTTTCTTTTTAGTGGCTGTCTTTTCCTGAGAGGCTTCCTCAGCCGAGACTGGACTCACGTCGGCATCTTCAGCAGCTTCCAGAACATTCTCTCCAGGTTGCTTCTGCTTGCCTTGGCTCTTGACTGCTTTGGTTTTGGACCCGTCCATGCTCGGCTGTTTGAAGGCAGCCATGAACTGCTTCCTCTCCGCCTCGCTGCACTTAGGAATGGATTCGCTCTCGAGCACCGCCAGCTCCAGATCCTCCTCCTGAAGAACCACATTGGACTTCCGTTTGCTGGTCAGAGAAGGACACAGAAGTTGGTGTCCAGGCTGTGGAGGAGGAGACGAGACGACCTCTGCGGGACCACTCACCCCTTTTCTTCGGTTGAAGATCGACGCTAACTTTCCCACCGCCTTGGCCGCTGCTGGTTTGGGTGAGACTGCGTGAACTTCGGCCTGGATGGTGACGGTTCGAGGTGAGACCTGGACAGACGGCTCCCCAGAATCTGGACTTTCTTCAGCTTTGGGGAAGTCCAGCTGGTCTGAGTGCATTTCCTCGGCCTCAGCTGTGTTTTTACTTCCATCTTCTTTGCTCTGCTCATCTTTTACGTCCTCTTCAGCCTCGTCCTGACTCTGACTCCGCACAAAATCCTCAAAGGAGATTCTGACCGTGCTGTTGTTGAGCTCAGAGTCCTCGTCCAGATTGACCTCCATGCTAACATCACATAAGGAGCTCTCCGCTTCTTTCTCCTCCGTCTCTGAATGCTTGGCCTCCTGTTGCTGCCTCTTCCTAGTGTTACGTGCAGCAGTTTTGACCTGTTTTGCTTCATCTCTTGAGGGTGCAATTGGAGATAACTCAGTGGTGTTTAGTGCTGGTTTAGGTCCAGTTTTGTTCCCACATTTGGAACTACCTTCATGACTCTGAGCCCACTCATCAGCCTTTGATTTTCCTGCAGTGACCCAACCATCAGCACTGAGCTGGGCAAGGAGAGCTGCTGTATCGCTGCCAAGGATCCCAGTGGTGCTGACTTCTGCTGCTGCTGAATCTTGGCTTTCATGTCGTTCTTCTACAACTATGCAGCTTTTCTCCTCAGTGGAACTCACGGTTGCAGCCGCCACAAGTTTCCTTGCAGCTCTGCTAGCCTTTCTACCCCGTTTCTGAGGCGGCTGCTTCCCCACCTCTGGACTGGTGTGTTTCTCTGCAGAGTGGGGCCTCTGACAGTTTTCTTTAGATTGTTCTGGTGACTTTTCTTTGGAGGATGGAGCCTTCCGGCTAAAGTAGTCCATGATGTTGTTGGAGCGAGGAGGAGAAAAGGGTTTCTCCATTGGTTTGACCACAGGAGAGAAATAGTTTGTGATTGTCTTGACAACAGGACTTCCTCCATCTTTGCGAGATTTCTTGCAAGGCTGTTCAAAGAGAGGCAAAGTTTATCAAACATGAGAATGCATAAGAATTAGGGACAGTAAATCATTTCTGCATTAACACTGTGATGTGTGCATGAGAAACGGTCGCGTTGCAGGAACTGTGATGTGAAGCAACATATTTTTTTTTTTTTTTTGCTGCTTGATACAATAAAAAACTTGCTCAGTTCTCATTTTTCAAGACTAATCTTCAAGAAAGTCTCTGGGATACGTTGAGTTTATTAAAAATTTTATTTACACCCAGTGTTTGTTGACATGAAAGCTTCACATGTGCAGCAAAATGAGAAACAAACACGAGATAAACAGTGAAGATTTGACAGCAAGAAGATGTGCCACAACAGTTTTAATGAAATATGTCGGCAACAGAAAGGATGATGTTTACCAACACGTCTAATTTGTTTGACCATTTAAATCAGGGCTGTCAAATATGTGGCCCACGGGCCAAAACCGGCCCACCAGAAGGTCCAAACCGGTCAGCAGTGTGACTTTGCAAAGTGTATTATTATTATACATTAGCTTTAACATTAACAAAGTTAAAACAATTTCTATTATCTATAGCCAGGACAAGTTGTTTTGATCAAAACATAAAATACTAAATTGTGTCTCATTTTTGTCATATTTTGTCTTGTTTTTGTTGTTATCTGACTTTTGTCATTTGTCTCATGTTTCTGTCATTTTGTTTCTCGCTTTTGTCATTTTGCATCTCGTTTTTGTAATATTTTTGTTGTTTTGTCTGACTTTTGCCATTTTGATCATTAAGTAAAATACTATATTGTTCAGTTCCAGATAGCTGTGACTAAATGTTGTGTTCCTTTGTTGATTAACTGTGATCTCTAAGTTGTAACGTGTAAACGATAAACTGAGGCTGAATGTGGTTGAAATTGAATTTATATTCAGGTTGTTCATTATGTTTGTAAAAAGATAATTCCTTAAATGTGAACATTTCCAGAATGTACTTATTGCACTAAAACAAAGGAAACATTTGGAGTTGTGGTTATTTATAGGTTACTATGCTGTGATTTTACTGGTCTGAATGAATGAGTTTGACCCTCTGATTTGCATTATCACCACAAAGTTCTGCATAATAAGCACACAGCTAGAATGCTACCCAAGGAGAAAATTGGAAGAGTTGCAAATGGCTTTACAAAAACTATTTCTTTAACACATAGAGTTATTCCAGTCATCCAAAGAAAACTGCTGGATGTTTTCATATCGCAACAGATACAGCAAGATAATGCACTGTCATTGTTTCCCCCTAAGAATGAAGGAAAACTATTTATTTATTTTAACATCTGGTGCAAGTCATGCAAAGTCCCCATAAGTGTCATAAACATACCTGAGTGTCAAAGTCCTCGATGACAGAAGCCATAGTCACAACACCAGCCATAATGAAAGAGACCTGAAGCAAAAGAAAACATCTTTAAACACACATGTGGAACAGCTGTACACCAACAACAATAACTGTGTTTCCTGGCTGACCAGTGGACGATGTTTTCTGTAAATATAAACTAATATTCCCAAAAACTGTTTCAGAAAAGGAGCTTCCTGTCCCTGTCTGTCTGGTTCCTCAGTTTATTTAGTATTAAAGTCAGTTTAATCCACTCACTGTTACAGAATCAGGAAATATCTCCACCTTTGTACCTACTTTATGAATTAATGAACTGAACCTACACATGTTTATATACAACCACACAACAATTGTATTGTTTGTCCATTTATACTTATATGGTCATCAATGTGCAACATCAGTTTATGTTTTAATAGCTGGTAATTAAAATAAGCTGTCTGACTGTTTTAACATACACTTGAACAGAATATTTTTCTACGAGATTTCCATATTTGCACATTTCTTACTGTCCATTTAAGTATGTAATTTCATATTTTCTTTCCTCTGGTGCAATATTCCAGTTTCATAGATAATATTTTATTATGATATTTCATTATCATGTGTAATATTATTCATATTACCTCAGTATAATTGCCAGCATTATTTTTTTGTTGTTCTGTCCTAGCCTTATTCTAGGCATCTTATTTTATGTAAGTACTAATACTTCATTGCATTTTGTTTTTTTAGGCACATATTGTGTTATTTTGCTCATTACTGAGGAATATCTGACACAAGAATCTCTTTATCCTGTCTTATTCTAGCACAAATGCTGATTAGAAACCCTTATTTTACTTTAACAACTGTTTCAATAAACGCGCTCACACATAAGCTCTAAAGCGCGGGTGTCAAACATGCGGCCCATGGGCCAAAACCGGCCCACAAAGTGTAAAAACTACAGAGAAGACATCAGCTGCAGACTGTAAATTAGTAAAACTATAAATTTAAAATCATTTCTAGACCATAATAACTTGTTTTGATCATAAATTGAAATTGTTCATTGTTCTTTTGTCATTTTGTGTCTTATTTTTGTCATATTTTATTGTGTTTTTGTTGTTTATTGTCTG
This sequence comes from Acanthochromis polyacanthus, assembly GCF_021347895.1. NCBI lineage: Eukaryota > Metazoa > Chordata > Actinopteri > Pomacentridae > Acanthochromis > Acanthochromis polyacanthus. The sequence goes on along the minus strand of NC_067133.1, from coordinate 28,986,491 downwards.
ACCTTTGTTGCTTGCCTCAGGCTTTTGTTTCTCATTTTTGTTGTTTTGTGTTTCCTTTTTGTCTTGCTTGTGTTGTTTGTGCCATTTTTTGTTGCTTTTTTTCTCGCTTTTGTGATTTTGCGTCTCCTTTTTGTAATACTTTGTCTTCTGTTTGGTTGTTTTTTGTCATTTTGATCATAAATCATTGTTGTGTTGTCGTTGTATGGTTCATTTTTGGAAGATTTTGATTTGTTTTGTTATTTTTTGTCTGACAAAAATGTTTTTGGCACTAAAACAAAGCTAAACATTTGGAGTTATGCCTCTGATTTTACTGGTCTGGCCCACTTGAGATCAAACTGGGCTGAATGTGGGCCCTGAACTAAAATGAGTTTGACACCCCTGATCTAAAGTCTCACACTGTGTGGACAGTACAGCATAAATACAATGATGTGTAGCGTTCTGGTGAAGTAAACTCGGTATAAACACGTTAGTAAACAGCACATTTACATTGATATTACGGTTTAATAGGTGATGTTACTCCTGACATGGCGCCCAGCACTTCTTCCAGTTGTTATGCTCAATGACGGACGGACCAACACAAAAACAAATACACTCACCCACGAAGCTGAACCGGTAACTTGCTGTAACTTAAGTTTTCCTGCCGTTTGTTATTCCTTTGTACGTGTGTGCGAGTGAAAAAGAGCGGAAAACCTCATTGTGTGTCTTGGACAGCTGATGGTTACCGGTGTAAGTTTAAAACAACAAGCTAGCACACTTTGCTGGATGCTAGTTCCAAAGCAGCTCGGCTCCTCGCAGCTCCCAAAACTGCCCCAAACATTTTCACCGTCCGGCGCGGAAACACGGACTCAACGCGCGGGACAGATATTTCTTAGACTCCTTCGAGCTGAAATTCAAAATACATGTTTTTCTGATGTATGCTGCTCTTTCAAAAACGCGCCAGACCCGGTGGACGACGAACGGCGCCAAATATACGCGACCTTTGACGTGCCGCGGTTCCACCAATCACAGCGAAGAAAACGCTTCCGCCCGCCTGTGACGCAGTCCGCCCATAACAAAGATGGCATCTTGTCTTGTTTAACAGAGAGGAAATCTTCACAGCGACCTCCCCAGGCTGAATGCAGGGAATTCTACCCCGTATAAATTCTGACGGAGTGAAAACTTGTCAAGCTAGAATATAACGTAACTATTGTAGTATCTGACCTGAGACATGTGTTACTTTTTGGAATGTGTTTTTGTAAATTCTGCAGTGTTGAGGTCGAAGGGGTCATATGCCTAGGTGGCTGATGGATTTCGCTCTTTATCTGGTCAATGGTACTCTGTTATTAACAGAAACCATAGACTTTATATACAGTCTATGACAGAAAGCTTATGTGAGTTTCACAAACAACTACAAACCTAAATAAGTGAGCTCAGAATGTTATTCTGTAAGATTCATATTAACTGAGAATTCTCCATCGGGCAGTCTATGACGCCAGATCAGATGCTACACAAACAAGATGGTGTTAGTGGACGTTTCTTCTTCACCTGCACATCATGGATGTCTGAGAAACTACACTATGTATGATATATATGTCATATATGTTGTATATATCTTTCTTTATTCCAGACTCAAAATGGTCCATAAAATTACATACAAATACAAAAGTCAGTAACAAAACAGAAAAAGAGCACTACACATGTAAACTATATAAACACTCTCTCCAGTGTCTCCAGAGCACAGAAGTGTACCGGACACTGCTCTGCCCAGGTTTATATATGTTGTATCTATGTTATATATAATATAGCATGTTAAATACTGTATAACATGTAATTGCTTGTAAAGGATTTAAAAAGTATTATCCTATTCTATTACTCTAATCTAATATAAATTACAATAAAAGCAATACATATATTTGTAATTGTCTTCAGTAATGTGCAAATTGTATATTTAAAGTCCAGGAAGTCTTCAAATGTCTTGTTTTGTCCCATCAACAGTCCTAAATATCTACTCTTGCACAGATATAAAACAGAAATTCTGTAAGTATTTGGCATATTTGCTTTTAAAAAATCACCTCAGTTGTGAATAAATTATCTCGATAATGCCTGATTAATATTCTGTTGATTGTTTAATTGATTGAGTGACCAATAATTCAGGCTAATAACATTAATGAAGTCACATTGCATTGAACTGCCAGATAATTTATGAGGCTTCGCTAAACACAAAGACTGGTCCTATGACGTGTGATAACTTTTCTAAGTATAACATCTATGTAATGTATAGAAATAGAAAATGTAGATATATGTGTTCATTTACAAAATCAGATAAAAGCCAGTCCTAAAATGAATAAACCAACATACAATTAGGAAAATGATGACCTGTTTGCAAACAAACTCCTAATTTATTCTATGTGTAGTTATATAAATGCACAGTATGTTTGAAGAAGCGTTTTGTAAAATTCTATAAAATGTACAATTTGAAGATGATTTAAGTGACTGACAGCGCAACTACATGTAGTCAATGAAATCCTTTGAGATGGCAAATGCTGTGTATACTGTTTGTGCCCCTAACTGCCACACTCACACCTGGTAGGAAAATATTAGGAGTCCAAAACATCTTCAGCAGCCCAGTCAGTGTATTTTTGTCTAATGATATAATGATTGTGCCTTTTGTTTAACATAATCTTCTATCAGTTATCTAATGTTCGCCAGCCTAGCCTTCCTTAACCCTTGCTTCAGGTTAATTCTGGTCCAGCTCTCCATTTAAAGGGTTAGATCCTATCTGCCTACTAGAGTTTCACCTAATAGGATTCAGAAGAATAATTAAGCTGGTGTCGAGGAACACTCGCCTAGGTTCTGACTGCCTTACATCCAAACGTCCTACCCCTCTTATTTGATAAATACTCTCTTACTAAGCAGCCCTCTATGTAGTAGAATTGATTTATCATTCACGTTTGTTAGCGGCAGCTTTCCTCCAATGACTTCTTGCACTTGGTGCTATTCCTGGGTTGGTTTTAGAGGTTTGGAAAAAACTAACCTCAGGGGTAATGTTTAAACACTTCAAATTGGGCTAAGTAACCTTTAAGAACCATTAGATTTAATGCACACAATCAACTTAACATTTTACCACTATGCAGAATAGGTGGTTCATAATAATCTCATAAGACTTCTCTTTAAATGCAATATAGCGTTTTATTAAGCAATTATTAGCAGGGGCACAGCATCAATTCATGATTAGCATTTAATTATTTCTGATTATCTAAAACTAAACTAAATTAAACTAAACTGAGCATATCTAACAATCTTCTCTAATTAGTAAATTTAGGAGAGAGAGTGGACAGTGTGGCCACCGCTGTATCACCCAGTCTTGACTTGCATCTGGGAGAAGTCCTCAGTTGTCCAGTAGACTCGGTACGATGTCTTCTTTGTGGGCAAAGGGATTTCCTCCTCAGCAGGGGGAGCGGTGAAGTCCTGTTTGCCAATGGTGGTTTGCCTGTTATCTCTAGTAGCTGCTGGGACGCAAGTGCGGATGTCTCAGCTGCCTTTTCAGTGATGGTGGCTGGAAGTCCCCGTCTCTTCAGGCTGCGATGGGATGCTGGCTCTCTCAGCCCCGTGGAGGGGAGCAGCCCTGTGCTGCTGCCTCCTTTGCCTCTCTGGATGTCGTGGGTTCTTCCTTCTCTGGGTCTCGTCTGGATAACTGCAAACCTCTTAGGACTCTCCATCTGGCAGAGTGTGGTCTTCGCGTGTTGAACAAAGTCAGAAAAACTTTGCCTCCGATGATGTCCTCAGCGAACTGTGGAGCCTAAGTCCTGCGTTGTCTTCACGTCGTCTGGGCAAAGAGTCCGGTGAAGATTCTTCAGAACTCTGGCCAGAGTTCTCCTTAGCAGCTCTCAGGCAGCTCCAGTGAACAACTCCCGTACAATGTCTCTGCGCTCTCCGTTTTATACCCTAGCTCAACCTCAGCTTAGCACATACACATTTTACACACAATTCTACCTCTTTCGGTACGCCCAGTTGATTGACTCATAAGTTTAAGACACAACCTTTTCCTATTACACATACATCAGTATCCTAGAAATCATGCTCTTTCTAACAATTTTTCTGTTAACACATCCACTTGTTACACACACTGAACAACAAGCTCTTCAGGCACTTGGCACCTATAACCATATTTGGCCATTAGGCCTAAGGCCTGCCGTTTGCAGTGGAAGTCCCCAACTTCTGCTTTGTCAAGAACACAATCAGTTACACTGATTCGCTTCTTTGAATCATTTCTCTTAGTTTAAACTTATAATGATCATTCTAATCATCATCTTCAATAAATCAACACTCTAGAATATGTGTATTTCAGCAAGCATAATCATGTGGTAAACTTATAATGTTTCTTTATTAGATCTTTTTATTTGTCTGCTTAAAACCTTGGTTACCTTCAGGCCTGAGTGCTTACTAAGACCTCAACTTCTGCATCCCACTTGACACTAATAAAGTCAGAAAAAGTTCAGAGGAACACACCCCGCCTTCTTCAAATGAAAAATAACTCAGCAGTAGTGGTATATGTTACTTCATGTGGGTAAACCTGCCTTTCCTGTTCTTCATGCTGTCATTTTAGATGTAGTTCTGCAGGAACTCTAAAAATCAGTCAGTTAACACGATGGCTGCTGTAAATGTTGCTCCCGACTCTGGTAAGTGATCTTCTGTTCATAAATCTCTGCCAGTAATGTTCTGCATAATAACATCTTGTGTAACTGAAACAGAATAAACTTTTGAAAATAGAGCCCAAAATTATTCACTAAATTTCGACTTATAACAATTTTTTATTTGACCAACACGTTTCTTCTGGAACTGACATAAACAAGTGAGAAAGATGACAAAACACTGTGACAGATGTTAATGATGAATGTTAACTGCATCTGTGTTTATTATTATGTTTTATTTTCTAATTTTAAGGTTCTGCTATTTAAATGTATTAAATATCTTTATGCTTTTGCTAAATCCAAGAAAGAAAACACAGCTTCTGTACAATTTCAAAAGTTTCTGTGGGAATTTCTACCACATTCCAAAGCTTTATAATACACTATTAAGAAAGAACAGCTGATAAGACAGTTGTCTAGTTCATTGCCAGTCCAGAGAAAAGCCAAAGAGTTCAGTCCACTTGATTTTTGAGTTCATTATTGATAGAGAGTTTTATATTATGGCTGCTTAGAGAGATGGGAAAACACTACCATATCTGGGTGTTTTTAGTGCTTGTGGTCACACCAAAATCAGAAAACCCAAGGAAATCTACACTATGAAAAATCTCACATTACATAGTAAGAAGCCAAAAATGGCCCCTGCACTAATCAGAATGGTAGCACAAGAGGCTCAGAAGAATCCTAGAATCACCACTAAGACCATCCTGATGATTCTGAGCAATTAGACCAACGTGTCAAAACAGACGGTCCAGTAGAGACTTTTTATTTATTTTTTATTTATTTTATTTTATTTGTTCATGATTTATGTTCATTCCGATACATTATAGACTGCTGGTCTCCATAGACGCCATCCAGGAAGGACTCCACCTCTCTAAAACTGGCACTCAAAGCCTGCCTCGTGCTTTTTCAAGCTTTAGCATTCAACACAGAAAACAACATCCCCACGGTCAGCCATGGTGGTCAGAATGTAAAGCTTTGGGAGTGTTTTTCAAACAATACTGTGTCTGTCTTACAGGACAAAGTCATCACTCTCCAGAGCTGAGGATTGTGTTGATTAGTGGAAGAGATATAAACGGAATTTGTAGCAATAAGAGCGCGACTGGCAACATCATACTGGGTAAAAATGTTTTTGATACCAACAGAAGAACTGCCCAGAGTGTGGCGAGGCAGCAGGAGGTCCATGGCAGACAGGTCACCGTGGTCGATACCCCCAGCTGGTGGTGGCACTACCCAAGAGAAAACACCTCAAAGCTGGATCAGATAGAAATCCAGAACAGCATCTATCTGTGTCCACCGGGGCCTCATGCCTTTCTTCTAGTTATTCCTTTTGATTCAAGCTTTTCTGAGATCAACAAAACATCACTGCAAGAGCATCTAAAACTTCTCCCCGAAGGAGTGTTTGATCGCACCATTGTTGTGTTTACTGCATTTACTCTATGTAGTGATGAAAATGTGGAAACTGACATCAGGAGGAGCCCAGTACTGCAGTGGATCCTTCAACAATGCAGAGGCAGAACACATGTTCTCTGTAGTTATACCCAAGATAGCACTCAAGTCATCACGCTTTTTAAGAAAATAGAGGCAATGGTGGCAGAAGATGGAGGCAGTAACTTTTGTGTTGATGCTGCCAGTGGAAATGCTCTGAGAGAAGAAATGAATGTCTTGGCTAAAGCAGCATCAGAGAGGTGTGACGCAGCGCAAACACAGAGAAGGAAGCTCAAAGCTCTGATTGAAGGTGAGTTACTAATTTTTCTGTTCTATCAACACTTTAAACATGTTTTCCCTAAGTCTTGAAGTTCATAGAACAGCTCTAAATAAATTAAGTACATGGCTAATTTGATCTTTTCCACTTTGAGAGCTTCAAATCCAAAGAAATCAAAGTTGGGTAGAGAACTGACACAAACAACCACAATTTTAATTTTCAGAAACATTCGCAACACAGAACTGGAAATATTTGAATAAATGCTGATTAAATAGCACATCATGCATTCTCCAAGATTTTGAGACATGGTCAACCCAAACACATCAGAATATTTCAGAGTTTTGTTGAGCCATTACAGGGAAAATTAAGAAAATGGTTTTGACCAGAGTGAGCAGGTCCCAGATGTGCAACCAGACATGCACAAGAAGGATCTGGTTTCCAGATGTAATGAAACATTACAATACCAGTTATTAGTCTAAATATGTCACAGGTACCTTAAAGACTGGAGTGGGCTCTGTCATCCATGGAAAACTGGTGTCATTCTCTGCATTAAGATCCCATTTCCTCTCGTCTCTGCCCTTTTGTTCAGCATTAGAATCATTTTCTGTATGTGTCTTACCTTAAGATTTATTCTTATTTCTGCAGGTGGCAAAACCCCACCGACACATTTAAAACTAGTGATGGTTGGTGCGCAGTGGTCAGCAAAGAGCTCGGCAGGCAACACCATCCTGAGAAAGCAAGAGTTTGATGTTCATCACAAAAGAAGAACAAGAACAACGCAGTACTGTGAAATAAGACACAGCATGGTGGCAGGCAGGCCGGTCACAGTGGTAGATTCTCCTGGCTGGCTCTACAACTACACCCTTCAGGACACCAGTGAAATGGATAAACTGGAAATACAGAATAGTATCAACATGTGCCCTCCAGGTCCCCACGCAGTGCTCCTTGTGATTGGCTTGACATCTGCCTTCAATGCATCGTATCAGAGAGCAGTCCAGGAGCACATGAGTCTGTTCAAGGACAATATCTGGAAGCACACGATTGTTCTGTTCACTAGAGGCGACTGGCTGGGAGTGAAGACTGTGGAAGAGCGCATTGAGAGTGAGAAAGGTCTGCAGTGGCTCGTGGAGAAGTGTGGGAACAGGTATCACGTCCTGGACAACATGAACTCCAGAGATGAGAGGCAGGTAGAGGAGCTCCTTCAGAAGATTGAAGAGATGTTGGCAGGAAACAACAATCTTTACTATGAAAGTGACCTGCACAGTGAAATAAAGCTGAAGGACATGAAGGAGACTGGAGAGAAGATGGCTCAAAGGATTAGGCAGACAACTGAAAGACAGTCGAGAATGCTGAGAGAGTTGTTTAAAGGTAAAGTTGATCAAATCATTTTGCACTTCATTTGGTCATTATGAGGTTTTAATGATTAAAATCTTTGTTGTTGTTTTTTTCAGGGGAGAGGCCACCAGTCACTGACATGGGAATTGTCCTTATTGGCAGAAAAGAGTCAGGGAAGAGTATGGCAGGAAACCGAATCTTTTTGACAGAGATTTTTGAAAAGGCCTGGTTGAAGAAGGTAATCCAATAAAAAGCCAACACAGAGAGTGTAAGGAACCCATTTGATCTGTCAGGTTGGTATTTTAACAATGTTTGGTTTCTTTGTAGGAATTCCAAGATGAGAGAAAAAACAAAAAGTGTGTAAAACATCAGGAACATCTATATGGAGTAAACATCACAGTGGTTGAGGCGCCCGGCTGGGATAAGGACACAACACCATCTGAAGAGCTCATAACTGAAGTCCAACAAAGTGTCTCCATGTGTGCTCCAGGCCCCCATGCCTTTCTCTTGGTTGTTCCCATTTCCAAAGCATTTACAGAGAAAGATTACAAAGCAGCGGTCATGCTCTTGATGCCGTTGGGTGAGAGGGTCTGGAGACACTGCATGGTGCTGTTCACCTGGGGAGATTGGCTCACCAGCAGACCCATCGAGGAGCACATCGCCAGAGAAGGCAAGCCCCTCCAGCTGCTTGTGGAAAGGTGTTGGAACAGATATCATGTTATCAGCTGCAATCGCTTTACTGATCCTTTTCCAGTGATAGAGCTGTTGCAGAAAATTTATGACATGACAGCACGAAACAAGGGACAATGCTTCACCACTGACGGCCAGCAAAAGAAGACACAGATACTGCCATGGAGTGCAAGAAAGAGTCTGACAGAAGAGGAGTGGAACAGAAGGGAGGAGGAGCTAGTAGACCGAATGTTGAAAGCCATAGCGAATGAGCCCGAGGTACCAACTTTTCCATCTGTGAGGACAGCAGGAAGCATTGATCCAGCTTACCTTCCAAACAGTGAGTTTATTATTAATGCAGAAAACCTTTTTCATTCACTCAGATTTTCAGATACAGTCGTGAACAAAAGATTACATACCCTTGTAAAGACCACATGTATCTGGAATTTTCCATGACAGAATCATTGAAACGCAAAAAGAAATCATACATTTTGATTCTTTCATAGATTGTTTTTACAGGTTTTCTGGAAATATTACAAAATCTGTTGAACAGGAATTAACATATAGCAATGCTAATGCTTGGACAAATGGCCCTTTAGTAATTTTTGCCTCATCCAGGTACTTGTGGCTTATCTTTGTCACCACTGGACAGAATTGGTGCAGTTCAACTAAATTTGTTTTCTTTCTGACACAATCTTATTTCTTTATCACAGTCTCCAGGTGTTTGATGAGTTTAAGTCAGGACTTTGGGGAGAACAGACTAATCCTTCATTCTAGCTTAATTGAACCATTTCTCTATCACATCTGATGTGTGTTTGGACTCATTGTCTTGTTGAAGCATCCAACTCTCTTCAAGATCAACCTTCTGATGATGATTTGAGGCTTTCCTGAAGAATGTGGAGGTAATCCTCTTTCTTCATTTTTCCATTTACTTTGTGAAAAGCTTCAGTTCCACAGAGCATGATGCTGCCACCACCATGCTTGATGGTAGGTTTGGTGTTTTTGGGTTTAAAGGTCTCACCTGCTCTCTTCCAAACACATTTCTACTCAGTTTTTGTTTCGTCTGACCACAGAACTTTCCTCCAGAAGGCCTTTTCTTTGTCCATGTGATCAGCAGCAGACTTGAGTGGAGCTTTAAGGTTCTGCTTCTAGAGGAAGAACTTCCTTCTTCATGGATCCTCTCAGCTCATGTTGATGTAAAATACTGTGGACACTGACAGCTGTGGTCCAGCAGCTTCTCATTCATTCAGGCCTGCTTTTTGATGATTCTTGGTTGACTCTTAACCGTCCTGACCAATGGTCTGTCAGCAGCAGGTGATAGTTTGTGTTTGTTCCTGATGGTGGCAGTAACACAACTGGACCATGGACTTTAAACTGACAAACAGATGATTGTTGAACTAAAGCTGCTTTGAAATGGCCCCAAGTGATTTTCTTGACTTGTTCACGTCAGTGATTTGCTTTTTCAGATTTTTGATGAGCTCCTCAGACTTTGATGAGCGTATCAGATTGGCTCTATTTAAATTGTCTCTAAGGACTCAGCAGCTATTGCCAGTCTTAGTTACGAGAACTTAAGAGGGCACTAATAAAAACTGATTAACACAGCTTCCTACATCACCAAACCTGATCATTAAAGCTGTAATATGGATATTTTCAAGCCTTTTTCCAGAAGATCTATAATAAATCTATATGAAGCATCAAAATTCATGAGTGTTTTTTGTGACAATGATGCACATGCTTCAAAGATTTCACCCTAGAAAATTCAGCAGTCGTAGGAATCATTGGGAACTCAAGATCTACACTACTGTTCAAAAGTTTGGGTCACTTACAAATGTCCTTATTTTTGAAAGAAAAGCATTTTTTTCAATGAAAATAACATGAAAAGAATGATAAATCCAGTGTAGACATTGTTAATGTGGTAAATGACTAATGTAGCTGGAAACGGCTGATTTTTAATGGAATATCTCCATAGGGGTACAGAGGAACATTTCCAGCAACCATCACTCCTGTGTTCTAATGCTACATTGTGTTAGCTAATGGTGTTGAAAGGCTCATTGATGATTTGGAAACCCTTGTCCAGTTATGTTAGCACATGGATAAAAGTGGGAGTTTTCATGGAAAACATGGTATTGTCTCGGTGACCCCAAACTTTTGACTGGTAGTGTACATGATGTTTACAAGTGTATGTAAACATTATTTATAACTGTATGTGTATTCGTATTATGAATTACAGCATTTTGCTTGTGTTTTCAGTGAGCGGAGACGTGCCCTCCAACTTTGGGGGCGCATCTGATCTTCTGAGAAAGAACCTCCACGTGTCTCAATGGCTCAACACTGGAGGTGGAACATCTGAAGCCACCTCTGGGTTTGGAAGCATCGGTCACCCAGTCAGTCACTTGGAGGACTTGGATGAGTGATCTTAAATCCATGATTGAAATCATCAGCCAAGAGAAAGACATCATAGTCATTCATTGTACCTGAGTGAACACTGTTCAACAGATACTGGCGCGACTAAACATCTATAACCAGTGGTGTTCATTTCTGACGCTATCTCTGCTCTTTTAACAAACATAAATGTAATTTCTTTGATGTTAACCTGTTATATCAGAATAACTGTTATTGTGTAGGTGATGGAAATTCCAGTCTAATGTAAAAATAGTGATGTGGTATGCATTCAACAAATGGGTCATTTACTGTATTCTTCAGTGATGAAAAGTTCAGTTCTGCTCTAATTATTAGTTATGACGCCCACTCTACAGATTTTAATTAATAACACAAAATAGAATCAACAAATACGTTTCTTATGGGATAAGATAGGACAAGAGAAAACTTGAATTATAATTGAGAGAAATTTTTACACAACAGCATAAAAATTAAATAAAATTAACCACATCTTTACCAGTTATTTCGCCAGTTGTATTCATGCTTTATGTTACGACTAATACATAAAAGATAATATAATATCCTGTTTAGGTGAGTTGTTCATTTCCACTGTCACCACTAAACTTGTTCATAAGACATCTTTGGATTCATCGGATTTTAATGAATAACTTTGTCTGGTCTTCACTTTAATATCAGTAATCAGTTAATTGTGGTTTTAATCTTAATGTCATGTAAGCCAGGCAAATTTACACAATAAATGATTTTGTAAGGTGTTGACCTGAATATTTAACTTAGTCAGTTATAACAGTATTTTGATAATATTGGTCATTTTTAACCTTAATATTAAATTTGTCAGGTAAATTTGCATTAATAATAATATTGTCCTGTTTAAACGTTACTATTTAATTTAGTGGAGTAATTTTGGATTTTATATATAATATTAAATTGTAAATCGTTGGTCAAATTGCATAATTAATAATATTGTTTGGTATTAACCTTAGTTAAAAATTAGTCAGGTAAATTTGGATTTAATATTTTGTTGTGGTGTTTAAAACTTAATACTAAATTAGTCCGGTAAATTTATGTATAATTAATAATATTGTATAATAAAATTTAAAAAGTAAAAGAGGGATGATAATGATAATAACAAATTGCATGATTAGTAAAAATTTACGATTTTAACGTTACTATTTGAGTTAGACTGGTAAATTTCATGTTTGTACTATAATGTAGAGTCTTAACTGAATTATTTCAGCTTTATCTAAGTGTTGTTTATCACTCAGTCGGTCAGAAATGTCAAATAAATCTTGATACTAGCATTTTTTTTTTTTTTTTTTAGTAATTTACAGTAAGATAATTAAAACGCGTGTGATCCTTCCCGGCCGCCGTCGTGTCTCCGCTATCCTTGCCCCGTCAGTTTCTTGACTTTCCTTCCGACTCCTGCGCAGCTTCTTCTCGTTATTCTGCTCCGTCTACCCCCCGGTCTGCCTCCTGGTTGACATGTCGGAGTACAACGCGGTACCTCCGCCCGGCTCGGGGGCTCCCCTAGGCGTACCGGCCGCACTCGGTAATGGAGCCGGAGGCATCAAGAAGGATGCGTTCGCGGACGCGGTGCAGCGGGCCCGGCAGGTGAGGGGATGTGACGGGCACGAGCGTGTTTGGAGGGACGGCTAGCCGAGTAGTTAGCATGGAAGCTAACATGTTGGACTCAGTCTGACACCTGACAGGGAGGTTAATGTACTGAATTCATACGGTTTTTTTACGAGTCGTTCATTAATGTGTAATCATAAATGTCACTATTTATTCCTGACATTCGTTCAAATTTGCTAAAACGTGACTTCAACCGAAAAACGTAAGAGTGTTAGCTTGTTTTAACTCCTCCTGTACAGATGTTAGTATTAGCACTGACAGAGGACTTTTAAATGGCTTGGCTGGTGTAAAAGTGTTAAATAATGCGGGTGTGATGCCAAACTGTGGTGCAGAAAACACCTTAAGATTTCATAACAGCTAAATTATCCCGTTTTTTTTTAGTGAAGCTCATCCATAAACATACACAATTACCAAAACAGACACTTAAAAATATAATAAAGAATAAATAAGCCTATTTATTCTTATAATTAGGCTAAAGGCTCAATAAATAAGGCTGTCATTGAGGATATAGTAGATGTGCTTTTTCATTAACAACACTAATTCAGTTTTATTACATTTTTACCAGATTGAATCTTTAAGGGTTGCAAATTGATGGCCTATTTTTCAACATATAATATGTATTTCAGTTATGCACAGTGCAATTCTCGTGACATAGCCCTAATTTTATTATTAAATGCAAGATTAGCCTCTTATATATTATACTACTCGGTGTTTTCACAGACTACTGTGTAGTAATACTACATTACATCCAATAAACATGCTACAAAGATAGGACATACTAAGGGATATAACATGAACACAAATATATTGTTTAAATTTAGAGCTGTGAAAGTTATGTTCAAAGCAAACAACAAACTCCTCCCTGATAAACTGTCCTGATTTACTTTATGATCAACACAAGAGACAGACACAAAATATTACAAAAATGAGATACAAAGCAACAAAAAAGTACACAAAAACATAAGTGAGACAAAAAGGAAACACAAAACGACAAAATCGTTAGACTAACAACAAAAACAAGATAAAAATATTACACACAAAAAGACAAAAATGAGAAACAAAACACCCAAAAAATTAGCAAATGACACGAAACAAAACAAAAAAAGAGACAAAAAAGTTAGAAAGCCACAATAAAGGACAAATTACAAAAAATTGGCAAGAAATGAGAAACAAAAAAAACAGACAAACATATAGACTAACAACACAAATGAGACAAAAAACCAAAACAATAAAAGCGATGCTCAAAACAATGAATAAAGCAAAACACAAAATTATAAAAATAAGACAAAAAACCCAAGCGAAATAAAAGGAATCACAAAATGCCAAAAACGTGAGCCAAACGACAAAAATAAGACAAAAAACAACAAAATATTACAAAAATGCGACAGAAAATGACAAAAGAACAATGAACAATCTAGTATTTTACTTTATGATGAAAACAACTTGTCATGTTATAGAAATGATTTCAAATTTATAGTTTTACTAATTTACAACCTCCAGTTAATGTCTTCTCTGTAATTTTTACTCTTTGAGTACCGGATTGGACCCTCTGTTTGGCCGCTTTTGGCCCGCTGGCCGCATGTTTGACACCCCTGGTTTAGAGAGTAAAATTCTGGAACAATCTGGACAATGATCCCAAAATGAGCACAACTATAAAACAACTTCAAAATATTTTTTTAAAAAGACAGCTGGAACAATATAATAATGTGGAGCAGTAAATGTGTTCTATGAGTTTTAAGGTGCAAACAGGAAACAGTGAGATATGAAGTGTCTCGTTTTCAGGCATTATTTTACGATTTGGTTTGGTTGTTTTTGCCGTTATGATGCTGTTCTATGTCTAAAATAAATCACATAAATAAATCTATATAATAATCTATATAATACGTAAACCTAGTGTCTTTCACCCTCAGGATTTTTACAACTTTATATCTGACAGTCATGTTTTTTTGATGGCGTCTGATGTTTTAATGCTTCATCACATTTTAAATCTTTTAAATATTGAACTGAAGCTTCACTTTTAAATTAAATCATTTTTGCAATATCTGCGAGCGTCCCTCTGTGCTCGTCCAGTAGATATAGCTAAAGCATAACAGAGCTGATACATATGAGTGTTATTTATTTCACTGGTTGACTAATGCTGATTTTGTGTTTTTTTTTTTTAGATTGCAGCTAAGATCGGAGGTGATGCCGGTCCTCCTGTTAACAACAACGCTGCGCCAGATGGCTTCCCGTTCACAGCACAGAAACGGCAGCTGGAGGATGCAGGTAACGGCTGAACCTCCTCTGCTTTACATGCAGAGGTTAAACCTCATACGTGTTGATTTACAGCAGATCCCTGTCATTTCCTCACCTCACAGATGAGCCAGAGAGCAAGAAGCTGGCTGCACAGAGTGACATGGATTCGGCCAAAGCGCTGTGTGAGTTCATTTAGCCGTTTTGTGCTGCGTTGACACTTCTGGTCTGTGGTGTTTCTGACTCACGGCTGACTGTGTCGTCTGCTTCACCTGCTCTGTTTGTGTCACACCGTCCTCACACAGTCCAGCTGTAATCCAAAACCTCTTCTTTGCTCTGTTTTCTCATCTCAGCTATCGGCGCACAGCTAGCTGCTCTGGCACAGCAAAGGTGAGAACTCGAAGCTTTCTGTTGGCCGTGTTTTATGTAGAAGTATTAAGCATGTAGAGGAAAAAAATAGCTGCAGAAACTACAGTTAGAAATGTACTACTGCCTGATCTGTTGCCTCTTTTCCCTCTTTCCCTGCTGATGGTGCCAGACCTGCCTCCGCCACAGAGGAGTACAGCGTTCCAGACAGCATGGTGGGACTCAGTGAGTGCAGCCTGACTTTATTCAGACACCTCCTGATGCGTGTCCTTATTGATCTGACACATTTTCTGACCCCAACTTTCTCTTTTCATCCACAGTCATCGGCCGTGGAGGTGAACAGATCAATAAGATCCAGCAGGAGTCGGGCTGCAAGGTTCAGATAGCTCCAGGTAATGTGTGGAGTTAGCCTCAACGGTTTTGTTCTAGTTTTCCTTTTTGGATTTAGAATTTAGTAACGTGTTTTCGCGGTGTGTTTCCAGACAGCGGAGGCCTTCCAGAGAGGAACGTCTCACTCACAGGGTCCCCCGACTCAATACAGTAAGTTCATTTTGGAAGCTAAAGGTGAAGCAGGTTTCTTACCTGATCTACCATTTTTTATATTCTGATGCTCAGTATTGGATGTCTTGTTCTCCTGTGTCGTCTTTAGATCTATGAGCTGTAGTGACACATTTTTTTGGTGCCATAAGTACAACATCTTGTAATAATTAGACAGTTTGTTTTCAGACAGTTTGTAAACTGTCTGAAATCAGTAACTACAAACTATATGGTGTTTTCACTACTTTGTAATGCTATCTGAATGGTAAGTTCCAATTATTACACCCTATATAGTCACTCAAAGTATTCCACAATGCATCGTGAAAAGATAGTAAAAAGCGATAGTCTGCCATTGTCACTGTTGTTGTATGGTTCGCACATGGCAACTAGAATAAAAGTGTAACGTCTACGTTCTCAGTGAAAACTCCGGCTGCTTGTTCACATGGCAATGGTGGCTGTTGCGTTTGAGAAAAACGTTCAAAAGTGTCTGTTTTAGGTCCTCTAAAATGCTGTATCTGTGTAAACGGGAGGCCGAAACACAACGAAACTTTTGCATTTCATCCGAAAACCTTGTCGTGTAATCTGGCCCTATTATTGTGTTGGTGCAAAATGGCTCTGACCCATCAGGCCATGTGACCTCTGGGGGAGTCCTCCCTTGGATCTTGTGGGTTGTTGGAACTGTGTGGTGTGTTCCTTACGATGTTTGTGGTTAGTTTGTGTGTTGTGGTGTTGCAAAGTAACATCAACATGAATGCCAGGACCTGAGTTTTCCCAGCAGCACATTGCATCGGACCGAGATGATCAGTGTCATTCAGTTCACCTGTCAGCCGCTTTAATCTTGTAGCGTTTCAAGTAGGACTGAGACTTTACTGCGTTAATTTAGATTATTTAGTTACAGAAAAAATAACACATTTAATCACAGCTTTCTCAGTTCCCTTATTTATGGCACACCGATAACGCTGATGAACACTCCAGGCCAGTAGGTGGCGGTAATGAACCAAAAGTCTGTTTTCCATCAGTGAAGAAAATGCACAAGAGTGATGTTAGTTTTTTGTGATGTTAGTGCATAAGAAAGTTTGGTGAACAGTGAAGGAAGATGAGACGCATTGAGCTTGTTGGGCAGAAAGTTTTCTTTTAAAAATCTTCCTGATGGCAGCTTGAATAAAAGTCTGGTTGTGTGCAAATTGTGCAACAAAGAGTTTTCTGATCACCTCAATGTAAAACATGTTGCTGTTAGCACCAGAGCTAACGTTAGCTTCGATAGTCCTGGCACCGGCTAACAGTGTAGCATCCCATAATCAGAATCAGAATCACTTTTATTTGCCAAGTATGTGAGCACATACAAGGAATTTGACTCCGGTATTTTACAGTACCCTCTTGTACTAGACAAATAGAAAATTAAGTAATAAACATAAATTATATAACAAAAAAATATATAAAAAGTACTAACATAACTTTAACATTACATAATAAGAAAAATTAACATAACATAACGTAACATAACATGACATAACAACATAAAATAACTGAGTTTAAAGTGATCAGTGGAAATGGTGCATTTCTAGTTATGTTTTTGTTTATAGGACTGTTTGTTGGGGCTATGGATGTTTATGTTCATGATTCAGACTGTGACTGGTTTCAAATGATCATCAGAGCAACATAGACCACTTTAGAAGACAATGACAGTGCTTTAGTTTACAAAAAGTTGTAAAATGTTGAATATAATCGCTATAATGTCACTTTCAGTTTGCAGTAATCTGTGAATGTAGCAGACAGATAAAAATGCAGATAAATAGAAATTAAACATTTTAGTTGTTTAAGTTCATGTATATGAATATTCATCCATTCAACATCCATCCAACATTTACTTGAGTTGAAAAACTTTGCTTATTGACTCAAATATTATTTGACAAAAATGTGATTAATTAATTACAAAGCCTCTTATTAGTTAAGATTACTTTATTAAATCACGTCCCACCACTAGTTTTAAATAGTAAAATGAATGCGGAGTAACTGGTCAGCTCTTCCCCGGCTAGGAAAGCCAAGATGCTGCTGGATGAGATAGTGTCACGAGGGAGAGGCACGCCCCCGTCTTCCTACCACGAGTCCACCAACGGGCAGAACGGCACAGTTCATGAGATGATGATCCCAGCTGGCAAGGCCGGCCTCGTCATCGGCAAGGGAGGGGAGACCATCAAACAGCTGCAGGTAGATGCTGCTTGTTCAACGCTTTCTACATCTTTAAATCTGCAAAGGTTTTAGCCACGTCTCATGTGTGATCGTATTTAAACGTTTGGTTTTCCAGGAGCGTGCAGGCGTGAAGATGATCCTGATCCAGGACGCCTCTCAGGGACCCAACGTTGACAAGCCTCTACGCATCATCGGAGATCCATACAAAGTCCAGGTACAGCTGTTAAATCAGCGCACCGAGTTCCAGCTAAATGTGTAAAGAGGAGTTTCCTTGTGCTCTTATGATCGAGTTTTGCTTTTGTTCAGCAAGCCCAGGAAATGGTTCAGGAGATTCTGAGGGAGAGAGACCACGGCGGCTTCAGCGAAAGGAATGAGTTCGGCTCTCGAATGGGAGGAGGCATGGATGTAAGTCTGAACGAGAACAGGTGACGTCAGGGTCCTGAAACGTCACCAACCTGTTACAATAGAGATGTGTTTTCCACTCAGATCCCGGTTCCACGGCACTCGGTCGGCGTGGTTATTGGACGCAACGGAGAGATGATCAAGAAGATCCAGAACGATGCTGGAGTCAGGATACAGTTCAAACAAGGTGAGGAGCAGTGATGACTTTATGATCCTTCCAGCTGTACATTTCACACGGTTACTGATTTAATATTGTGCTTGAACACGTTCTCATCATCATCTCAGGATAAAATAACTTGAAAGGTTGATGTTTGATTCCATCCACACAGAAAGTACATTCCTAAAGTCATCTTAAATCACTCTGAATCCTGCATTTAGTTATTGATCTGGTGAATTTCAGGTGATTTGCTGGTTAAACGTCCTGTAAATCAGACTCAGATGTGTTATATTAATTCAAAAGAGACAAATGCAAACAATTCCTGTAAGAAAAATTCACACTAAACAAACCAGTTAAAATAAATCAGGAAGCTGAGAGAACAATATAGATAGATAGATAGATTAGTGTGTTGCTGGATACTGCAGGAAACTGTCCAAAGACCGTACAACTCAAAGCATTACTGCCATTTTTTTGTGTGTTTTCCTACCATCTCTGCTTCTGTAGTTAATGATTTTTTTCGGACTAAACAGTTGCAGAATCAAATAAATCTCTCATTTATCCCCTTAAGCTTCAGTGTACCGCCGGCGGTACACCTACTAATTTGCATAGGAATTTCAAGAATGTCCGACGGCTGCAAACACGATTATACAAACACTATACGCCGATGGAAAGCTTAGATTCTCATGAATCCACCGGTATAAACCACTTTCAGATGCGATTACCACAGCGGGTGAGAAAAACACATTTGTCCGACAAAAACGAATATTCATCCATCCGTTCTCTATACACGGCTTCAACGCACACAGCGCGACTCACATTTCCGGGTTTATTATTACACATAAAAAAAAGATTCCACAAAAAACGGCCATAATCCAACCTTTTACATCAGATGACACAAGCCAGTAAACTATTTTGTCCAAAACATGTCCTGAAGTCGGTATAAAATCCCCGAATCGGTCATTTTCAAGGAAATGCACCTCGCGATGCCCGTCCAATATTCCCTGTATTTTTCGTAATTT